>NC_056735.1:635999930-636124930 GCF_019279795.1 Protopterus annectens | reverse complement strand
CTTGAAAATCTTGGGTCCTCTAAGTCAAAGGTAGATTAGCAGAAAATATTTACGAACACTAATGCACCATCAACTAGGGCGGCCACGGTGGTGCAGTGGTTAGCATTGCCGCCTCACAGCAAGAGGTTCTCCGGCCTGGTCCTTCGCTCGGTTGCCCTCTGTGCCTTCTGTCCTGAGTCTGCATGTCCCGTCCTGTGGTCCTGTGGGTCCGGCTCCCTCCGCCCTCCTCCCACCACAAAGACATGCTGCAGGTGGATGGACACAAATTGGCCCTAGGTGGTGGTGCGGTGTGTGTGCCTTCTGTGGAAGGTTGGCCGCCGGGCTGGCTCTCGACACCAAAAAACCTCTGCCATTCAATGCATGCGGGACAGGTGATCCGCTGTGGACCCTAACGGGATAAATAAAAAAGAAGAAGAAGAAGAAGAATGCACCATCAACTGAACAATATTTTTGCATTCAAAAGGTACATTCCACCAAACGTAATCAGCCTTATGCTTAACTTGGAATGGGGTGTAGCAACTGGAGTAGGGGGCATAGGGATTATGAGTGCAGACCCTCCAATGAGCTGTGGTCACAGGTTCCTGTGTATTATGTCTCAAATTGTTATACGTAAATCTCTGTGGGGGCCGAATCAGCCTCTGCAGTTTTGGTTCGGAAAAGATAGCTAAGGAATTTTGCTCGGAAGGTTTGTCACTCACATCATATTCAATGTCTAGTTCTTCAGTAGGCATATTGTCTACTTCTAAGATCTCCTCTTGTATAACTTCGCTTTCATTTTCCATAACGGTATGACTATCCTCAGCACTATTTTCTGAAGTTTGCATAGCAGGGCCTCCATCAGTATCAGGTTCTGTAAGAGGCACATAAACATTACTTAGGCTATTGTTAGGTCTGGGATGCTCAAAATGACAAGGAATGAATTCTGGTGCATTTACATTGAGATTACAGCCCACAGGGTCTTGAACATCCTCATAAAAAGCCCACTGAAACCCCAGTCATCATCACTGTCCTCCTCTCTTTCAGCAGGGGAAGCATAGACTCTTGCTTAGTAATGCTTTGTGGTCTGAGATGCTGAGATGTTGGCTGAGATGGCTTTCCAATTCAGTTGTTCACCTCAGATGAGCTAGAAGTGTGTATATTACATAGTCTCTCTCCCCTATTACAAGGGTTAGTGTGGAAAGGAGATCCAGCATGCTGTCTCTTGATGTTAGATTTTATGGAGGTCTTTGTAACTGGGCACTCAGCTGGTTCCTTCACTGAGGCCCTTTGAAGTTTCCCTGCATTGCACTAGCCAATAATAGTTCATTCACTCTTTTCAAGTTCTCTGCATTAAGACACTGTCACCTTATATGCCCTGTATCTCCACAGCAAAAAAAAATCCAGTAGTAGCTCTGAGCATTGGCTGATTCGGTTCTTCCCTGAGTCCTTTAGTGGAGGTTCTAGCTGATGTATTCCTCCCTTCAGCTAACGTTACTATGGCTTTCTGCAATTTTGCAATTTTCTCAGTGACTTGAGCTATGGCATCGGTCAGGGAAGACACCTGCATCTACAACTGTGACACCTTTACATTGCGGACACTCTGTGCCATGACTCCTGTTTGAGAAGTGAGCATGGGTATAGGCTCCTGCTGGTGTCCACTCACTGTTTTAGTTGCTGTTGAACACTGTGATTTGGCTTACAACAGGACTTTCTTTTCCCTCACCTCTTTAACCAACTGAGAATATGTTAGAGTCTCTTCCCTAGTTCTCATCCTCATTTTCAACACAATGGGGTCCATAGCTTGAGCTCCCTGTAAAATTTGTCCGATCTGTACTTAGTCAGCTACTTTCAGATCCACCCCCTTCTTTAGGATTATCTGGTGGAGCATTTTATCTAATCGCTTAATGCAATCACATAGTTTCTCACCAAATTCTTGGTATGTATGTTCAAACTGATACAGTTGGTCAGCAGCCCTCTCAGTGCTTCCAAACACATCCTAGAGTACTCCTAAATAGTCCTTAGCCATGCAATCTAGCTACCCCTTCCTTTGTTTGCGTATGGTATCTGCAACTAATCCCTTTAAACTTTCAGCTATTCGCTGCTTCTTCTGAGATTCTGGAATATCACACTCCTCTAGGGCCTGTGTGGTCTGATCCATCCAGGATTCAAAATCTTCCTCTCCTAGGTTTGGGTTGTTTGCTAGAAAAGAAACACATTTTGTGGTAGCCAAACTAGTGAACACTGTGTAGGTATTTTTCTACAATACTTCCCAACGCATTCAAAGCTTTAGGCCCTATAGTATTTATGGGCAGTGAAACTGCAGCTTCTGGGTTCATGTTTCTGCTGGATTTGCTTTCCACACATACAGGGGAATAGGGTGGAGTCCAATGCAATACAGGCAATCCTGAATGAGCCCCCAAATGTAGCGCACCTGCAGGTGTAGCTGAAGAGATATGGGTTCCTTTCTACCTGACTCTGGTGACACCCCTATAGGCCCAACACACCAAGGTGTCAGGAGGGACAGATTTTATTCTAGGTGACACGTCTAGTTTAAAAAGGCAATAGCACAACCATAAACAAATTATTTCAACAGTGCACCAGTTAGCAACAAAGCAAGGTGAAATATGCATACAATAAAAACATACATTCACCCTCTTCCCCAGAACTCAACAGAAAAAGTCTTGACATTCAAGCATGCACAAAGAAGGCAATATCAATAAGCAGTAAAACTTTATAATGCAGCAATACAAACACGGGAAAAAATGCAATGTCATTAAGCAATAAAAGAGTCATAATACAATGAGAAAATGCCATGTCATTGAGCAGCAAATTCTTGAAGACAGCAGTACTAACACGAGCAAAATGCAATGGCATTGAACAATGAAAATTTATAATGCAAGAATACAAATAAATGCAATGTCATTCAGCAGTAGTAATACCCTCTACCCCCTTGATCAATTCTAAACAGACCAACTATGAAACACTCTATTATACCCTGTTCACTGGCCAGTGACTATTTACAGTCTTGCTGCCAGCATGATGGGGCCCAAGTTGGAGTTCATATGGATCCCAGTTATTTGTAATCCACAACGCATTTGGGGGGGACCACATCTTATAAAAATATAACAATGACAGCCAGAGCCTCTCACAACTCTGTCGAGAATATCCTAGTGACCAGGCGCCATGGTTCCTCTGATGTGAAAAGTAGAAACTCACCTACCAGAACTCTGGTAATCATCTATGACTTCTTGGTACTAGGCCCAAGGGAACTCCTTTTCTTGCTGAATCATAGCAGGCATGGAGCTACTAGCTTCAGACTTCTCTCCTGATTCCACAAAATACCATCACCCAGGATTTCAGCCAGATACAGACACAATCTGCTACTTCACTTCCGTGTCCCAAAGCATGAGAAAAGAAAATCCAGTCATGCTGCAAGGCCCTTTTACCTTCAGCTATGTGTTTCAGTCTTCCCTCCTTCAGCTAGTCTTCCAGAATCCTCTTTCACTTTTGAAATAGTCTTTTATATTCCTGAAAAGGAGCTCCGCCTTGTGGTGTAATGGAAAACTACAGTCTATTACTTCTACATGAAATACAGTGGGAGCTATATATATATATATATATATATATATATATATATATATATATATATATATATCAAGCTTTCTTTTAAAATGTCGAGGTGCACTTGTTCGACGCTTAGATGAGTGAAAGTATGTTTTAAAGACTTAAAATTAGCAAATGGAAAAATGGTAGTGTGCATTCGCTGTTGTGAATTCGGCATTTTGAGTGGAGATCGCACTATAGTGGGGATCAGGACATGTACCCTTTCCCTCATTGTAGTGTCTCAGAGTTAATATATATAATTAGCAGGGAGTGTGAGGGTGTGGGGGGGGGGCTTGCTGTCATTAGAGACATCCGAAAGTGACAGGTGTTTCACACAAAGTCGAGATTCCTTTGTCGACTTTTTTTTGTCTACTAGGTTCACTCTTCTGAGCATTCAGCTTTGCAGTTTCCGACATTTCAAGTCAGTAAGTAAAGAGTTGCACAAGTGTTTTGCAATATTTTAAAAGTAAACCACACACACACACACACACACACACACACACACACACACACACACACACACACACATATATATATATATATATATATATATATATATATATATTTATTTATTTTACATTTGTTGACCGGATGGTTCGACTGGATACATGTCCATTTTCAGCGTAGGCCCGGGGAGAAAAGCTCCACATTGACAGTAAGTTACATACACGTTACATAGATACATATTGTTTCATTTAGTAATTAATGCATATGAGAAGAAAACATGAAATATATGTATTATAGATAAACATCTTAGGAATAGTAATCACAGACTGCAACAGATCTTTTTCTTCCCTAGGTTATCCTTTTATCAAAGATTAAAGGGCTTCCATTTATGGGCAGAAAAATTCTCAAGAAAATATAGGGTTAGGTCAATTGAGAATAAAGGTCTAAAGTTTTTATACTTGGATAGTCCTGAAGAAAAGTATGATCTTGGCTTACTGAAGAGGAGTTAATCTGGGTTTGAGCATTGGCAAAGCCAATGTGACTTAAAATGGTATTTTAGACTCTTTTTGAATTGGGTTAAGGAGGTAGTAAGAGTGAGGTTGAAAGGAAGGGAGTTCCATATTTTTCCAATGGCATTGGCAAACAGTGTATCACCCCCTGAGTTATAGGATTTGACTGTTTGGACAAGTAGCCTGTTTGATGAGCGTAGACAGCTGAGATTGGTGTAGGGTATAATTAAATTTTTCAGTGCAGGAGTGTTGTCAGGTTGTTTGAGAATTTTAAATGCTTCTATGAGTTGGTTCTGCTGGAGAAGGTTTGGTAATTCTATCCAACCGAGGTTTCTTAGGTTAACACAGTGATGGGTTCTATAGGGCATGCCAGTTGCAAATCTGGCAATATGATTATAACAACATGAGAGTTTATTTAGGTCAGATTTGTTAAGGTTAGTAAGCATGGGGGAGGCATATAGAAGGGTAGAGAGAAGATGTGAGTGGGCAATGGCCACTTTGGCAATTGGAGTTAGGAAAGATTTTATCCTATATAGTGACCCAAGTTTCTTGTTAACGGTTTTAATGGTTTGGTTAATGTGCATGTCGAATCTAAGTTTATTGTCAATGGTAACTCCTAATAGTTTAGTATAGGAGTCTGGGGAGATGATAGTCCCATTGTTGGATTGTATAGTAAAGGATATAGGAGAGGGTTTATGGGTTGGATGGAAGAGTACTAATTTGGTTTTGTTTGGATTCAAGATCAGTTGTCAACCTGATAGCCAGTTTTCTACTGCAGTAAAAATGCATTGGGTTGTGGTTAGTAGGTTAACTGGAGATGTATCAGAACAAACTAGTGTTGAGTCATCTGCCTATTGAATACAGGTGGCCTCAAGGATGGCTGTGTAGAGGTCATTAATAAAGACTGAAAAGAGAAGAGGTCCCATTATGAAACCTTGAGGAACCCTTATGGTATTTGGTAAGAGGCGAGAGAGCTTATTCTGCCAGAGTACTGCTTGTTGCCTATCAGAGAGATAGGCATGAAACCAGTCCAGTGTTTGGTTGTCTAGGTAGAGAGTTTTCAGAGTGTGGAGAAGTAGCTGGTGGTTAACCATATCAAAGGCCTTTGATAGGTCCAGAAAGAGAGCTGAGGATATTTTTTGTTATTCGGGTTGTGGTTAATTATGTCAGTAAATGAGAGAAGGGCAGTGGTTGTACTGTGGTGGGGTCTAAAAGCATGTTGTGAACTGGTTAGTAGATTGTTCTGGATAAGATAGTATAGAAGTTGTTTGTGTACACACTTTTCCATGATTTTGGCCAATGGTGACAATATAGCTATTGGCCTATAATTTGATAGCTCTGTGGATGAGCTGCCTTTGTGGAGTGGAATTACATAGGATATTTTCCATATTGAGGGGATTGTGGACTCTGTTATGGTTCGATTAATTAGGATTGAGATGGGGTAAGCTATGACATCTGCAGCTTTTTGCAAATATTCGGCTGGGAGAAGGTCTGCAGAGAGGGTAGTTGGCTTTAGCTTCTTCAGTAAGGATCATATAAAAGAAGTGGAGCCAGGTTGGAGGTTAAAGCAGAGTAGAGTCTTAGGGATAGTATCCATTATTGAGGAGCAGGTAGCAGATAATTGGTTGGCTAAGGATTGGATAGTATCAGTAAAGAAAGTATTAAAGGTATTTGCTACTTCTTCTGGGTTTTTATCACATAGCGTTCCTGGGGTAGGGGTGGAGGATTTACCTGGATGGAGAAGATTGTTCAAACCCGCCCAGAACTTTTAAGGGTTGTTTTGGTGTTTATATTGTAGTTGGCAGTAATAGTTTTTTTTGTCAAGTGATATGGCTTTTTTTGTCTCATTTCTTAGCTGTTGGAATTTAATACGGTCTAGGGGTGACTTGGTTGTACGCCATTTGTCCCATGTTTTGTTTCTAAGTTTGATTTTCGATATGGAGTCATTTGTTAGCCAAGGTGCTATTTGTGTTTTAGTTTTGATTAGTCATTTTGGGGCATGAGAATCAAGTATGGTTAGAAATGTGGTATTAAAATTTGTTACTGCCTCCTCTAGGGGAAGATACTTTAGAGTTGACCAACTACAGGATTTAAGTTCCATTTGAAATTTTGTGAAGTCAAAATGTTTCTTGTTTCTAACCGACCTGTAAATGGGCAGTTTAGAGCTTACTGCTTTGTCTTTCCTTATATATGTGATAAGGTGATCACTAAGGTCATTGGGAAGGGTCCCAGACATGTACATATGGGGATGACTATTTATAAGTATCCAATCCAGGATACTCTCTTTTTGGTTAGAATTGCCTATTCTGGTGGAGGAAGATATGGTCTGTGAGAATCCATGGAGGTTTATATGTGTGGGGTTGGACTCTGAGGATAGGTTCCAGTCAATGTTAACATCGCCCAGAACAATAGTTTCTTGAGGGTAGTTGTTTGCTAACCAGTTAAGAATGTTCTCCAGTGTGTCAGAGTTTTTCCCAGGGGGGATGTAGATCCCAATTAGATTTATTCTTTTTTGTTTATTTAGTTGTAGTTTTAGAGCTAATATTTCAGCATTAGAGATCTGGGGTGGTTGAATGGGGTTAAGTGTGACGTTAAGTGTGCTTTTGTATAGCACGGCAATACCACCCCCTTTTTCTTTGTACGATCGGCCCTAAGTATATTATAACCAGGTGGTAAGATCTCATTATCTTTGGTTCCTGGTTTTAGCCAGGTTTCTGTTAGACACATTATGTCAGGGAGGTACGTTGCTAAAAGAGCATGTAGGTTGTGTACCTTATTGTTTAGGCTTCTTATATTTAGGTGGCAAATTTGGAGTGAGTTGGTTGACCTGAGAGAAAGTGGTGGGCTATCAGAGTTTGTGGTTGATGAGGGGCCTGGGTTAGGGTGGATGTCTCCATCTTTAGTTATGTTTTTTCTTAGATAATCTAATAGTCTCATAAGTTTAAGTAATAGTTTTTGACCATATTTAGATTTGGGGTGATTTAGGTTTGGTTTGTTAGGATACAGGTAATTAGGTTTTGGTGTTTTATTGGTTGGATAGTAGGTTATATGTTCAGTACTACGTGAAGATAGGGGGGTACTAGTTTGATATTTGGGGTAGTGGAATCCTGAGTATAGCTGATCTTCATATCTAGTTAATAGGTATAGTATAATTATAAGTGGTAGGATGAGAGGTATAGTTTTTAGTGTTGGCTTAGTTATAGTGGGTGGGGTGGACTTAATTGTCTTTGGGTGATGGTACATTGCTTTAAAGGGAATGTAGATGGTTAGATTGGTAAGTGATGGGAGGGGGAGGGAGGTAATAGAGAAGTGGTTTTGTATGGCTAGAAAAGGAGTGGGGGTGTGGCTAAATAGGTATAAATGTAGGAGTACTGGGGGCGGGTGGAATATGGGGGCAGGGTGGGGCGCGGAGTGAGCCAAGCATAGCGAGGGCGAGCGTAGTGGGGTTAATTCTGCACCAAACTATCCAAGGGCCAGCGAATAAAGTAAGTATTTGCAATACCCTACTATATAGTTCACCAAGCATAAAACAATTCCCTCTCTCTATTGTTAATGTGCACTTTGATTTCTGATTTCTACTAAAATTATCTAGGTGAGTTGTTATATTTAGATTGGATTAGGTGGTTTACTGCCGTGTTTCGAACCCAGTATGCTAGCTTTAAAAAAAATATTTAAAACTTTCTTTGTACATTACTGTTGATAAATATTAACCTTGGCCGTTTGTTATATTGTAGTGGAACTGATGAATAGAGCTTGTCTGTGCATTCTTATCAGGTTTAGAGACCCTCTTTAGAGCAGGACTTGTAGAATGTAGCCAAGTAGGGAAATTAAAGGACAGTGCCTTGGCCGTTTGTTATATTGTAGTGGAACTGATGAATAGAGCTTGTCTGTGCGTTCTTATCAGGTTTAGCGACCCTCTTTAGAGCAGGACTTGTAGAATGTAGCCAAGTAGGGAAATTAAAGGACAGTGCCCTGATTTGGAGGCTGCTGACTAGGTTCAGAAACACAGCAGTATATATATAAAATTAGACATATATAAAAAGATGGATAGGTAAGGTCCTGCATTGTGCCACTCACAGTCCCAAAAGGTACATTCTCTTCAGTATCATAGCTGCAAATATAATGTTTAAGTAATGGATGCATTAAGACTCTGACACGATACAATAAAATATGGAGAAAATTTGAAGAAAAATGAGTTGCAATTAACAAAGTTGTGTTGGTCAAGTATATGTGGTGCACCAGAAGTTTTATAATTAAGCAACAATGCCTGGCATTGGCTAGAATTGTGTTATGACAGACCACCTGCCCAAGCAGAGAGGATTTGCGGGTAGCCATTCTCAGGCTGGGCATTTACAAGTTGATAGGTGCATGAGAAATGCTAGGTATTATTTTGAAGAAATTCATAACATAAATGTTGCATTGCTGTGATTATATCTCATCTGCTGCTTTGCATTTTTCCCTTGTAAAGAAATATACAGAAAATACAGATTTTTTCCCCAAGTCCACACCCTGGTGAATACACAATCACACATAAAGCCAGTGTAATCAGTTTATTTGATGACACCACCATTACATCTCACTGTATCAATGAACAATCACAGCCAATAAGCAGCCATAGATAAAATTATTCCTAGGAGTTTTACTCCATCCTCAAATGACTCAGCATGCAGGATAGCCACATGACAAGTGGCATAACATACTCTTCATAAGAGACTAGTTGTCCATCTCCAAACCAAGTAGCATAAATACAATGCCTACTTGTCTACCATGAGAATCACTCCAGCACAGCGATCTGTACTGCTCAACAACCTGTCATAATCATGACAAATGGTCCAGAAAAGGAAAAGGAGGATGAGAAGGATGGAAGGCCATACAGTGACCAGTGACAGGCATCAATGCCCAGCCTGCCCTCCCCCCAATTTCCCTGTTGTGTTCATAATTTTTTGTGCACTTTTGACCATTCAATATTGCCATCATCCAGTCAAAGAGAACCAGCTTATTGTTACCCAAATAAGTTAATCCTGCAATACTCATAACTAGCTACTTTCAATGCAACCCCAACCAACAAATCTCTCATATGTTGTCTATTTTTTTAAATAAAATGCCCCCCTTTTTCTTTCTGTATCATAAAGAAATAGTTTTATTTATTCTTATTCTCTTTTAAACAATCATAGTAATCTTTATTAACAGGCTTATGAGTTATTGGCAGAACTACTATTGTTATCATATACTTCTTGAAGAAAAAAATGATAGATGCACATCAAGTAAGTCAAAATCAATGCCACATAAGTGAATCCCATCACAACAAAACCATCTGGGTCTCTGCAAAGTTAAGGTGCATAATGACTGTGTCATGACAAAAGATACCAAAAGAGGGGCTACCTTGGCAACTCTGTGTTTGATGATCCTCTTTCCAAACTCCAGTGCTCCTGGTTTCACAGCTCTGACCCAGCCCAACTTCAGTACAATGGATGACCAAATCATCATCATCTTAGGGAACAGTTATTGCATGGCTGTAAGGTCCCTAAAGATCCCAGATAGCAAATGCAGCTTAGCAACAAAGCCAATGTCATTTTCCCCTAAATGAATGAAAAGAATATGTGGCTGGCCTACCTGATGAAAAACAGACTCCATCACTGAATCTGCAAGATCCCACTGAAGGCTTCAAAAACCCTTCAAAATTGCTTCTCAAGGTGAGGGGTTGAGTCCCAGTTTCAAGCCATTTGATGACAACATCGCTCGTTTAGCAGCTCTGGCTATGAATGAGTCCACCAGTATTGCAATATACCTTATATTTGAATTCAAAACAAAGAAAACATAGCTAAGAAACTGTATACAATAGACTAGTTGAAATGTATCTAATATAAAACAAAAATGTTCTGGAGTACTACCTGCCTGTTACCTTTATAATTTCCTCTTACTGACCCTCCATGGCTGGTTCAGTAACCTTCATTATCTGAAAGTAATGGGAAGAATAACCCTGTTTGAGCAACTCTTGTACCCCCCGAGCCTTAAAAAACACGGAGCCTAAGTCTTTTGTGGTAACTGGTAGATTTGAGGGAAGTTTAAACATCAGATCCTCCAGAGTAGCTCCAGAAAGTTACTTTGCAGTCACTCTCCACCCACTGAACTGGGCAAATCAGCAGGCATGCTGCCCTTTCCTAAATTACATGATAACCTTACCTTTGATGATCTGTCTTAGACCTGGAGATTCTTATCAAAACCACATTGTTAAATATGAGAACATCCCACCAGTACAATGACTGCAAGAGCTCACTGATCCTGAAAGCTCCAGTATGTAACTTCACATCAGCATGGATAGAAACAGTAGATATATATATATATATATATATATATATATATATATATATATATATATATATATACACTCCTTGAATTACAGGGCATAATAATTTCCTGACAGTGTGTCACTGGGAATCCCTTGACAGCCCTACTGCCCTCTTTCCTATCCTTTCAGTAAACTGGTAAACCAACAAACCTGTCCCACCAGCTATGGTCTTGCAGGTGAATTTGAATGATCCTAACTGCCTCCTTCAATGACCATCTAGATACAACATAAAGACAAGTAAGAGATGCAAACCATTGCCTTTCTTCTTGAGGCAAGGCGGTATAAAACCTCCAGAAAAGCAGAAGGGACATACCATAGGCTATTTTGTGCTAACTCCCCAGGAAGATCTTAACAACTAAGCCATCATTCCTTTCTAATTAGCCATCCAGTGGAATGATAGTGGGATTTTCTTGTGCCTCTGATTCCAGTTCTCAAAAGCTATGGATCTGTAAGCAAGAGAGACTATCTGCTATCAAACTATATTTTACAGAGGCATACTTGGCAAAAGGACAAGTCAATTTGGAGACTATGAAGAGCCAATAACCTCAGCACAGATTAGACCCTAGCTGGCCTAGTTAATTTTTTGATTAATGCCTTCATTACAACCTGATTGTCTGAGTGGAATACAACGTTTTGTGAAACTGATCCTGCCAACTAGTGTTGTAATCCAGAGTAGCATATGTTCTGGAAACATAATGTCTCTCTTTTACTCCACTGACCATGATACTGACCATGTTATGGCAAACCAGCGCCCCGTCAAGTAAGCCCCCATCCTATGACACATAGCTGCATCACTGAAAAGGTATAGTGCTTCTGAGAACACCCAGTGGTCTTTCTCGTAGGGAGATTTCATTGTAGTCAGTGAGGAAGATATACAATAGTTAGAATTCATCTCATTTAATAATTCTTACCTCACGGTGTTTTTTCTGACCAACCTTTAACAAATTATCCAAGGATCTGATAACCTATATAAGTTCTATCCAGGGGAAATTTCCCCACCACCAAAAGTTCCATGATGTTACATACCCTTACCTTGTGAGAAGCTAGGATTACAGCAATTATCCTCAATTGGTTTAACTTGGCTCATGATAACTTAAAAGATGAAGAAAGTATATCAGTTTCAATGCTCCATAATACAAATGATTTTAGTGGGCCTCCAATTTTATCTGCAGCAAGTGACACCCCAAGTTGTTGACATAAACAAATGAAATCATCCATGCCTTCCTTAGCACCCTGTGTTCCATTGACAATGATCAAAAACATTCAAATAACAGATTGATGCCTACTGATAGGCCTTTTACTTCCAATAACAATGAAGGGCTTTTTATAACACTAGCACATGCTACTGTACAGCCCATGGGAATGGCCATATCAAAGTAAAAATAGCACTCAAAACTCATGCCCATGAGTGGCCAATGTATCTCACTGATGGAAAGCAAATAAAAAGCAGCCTCCATATCCAATTTCACCATGCAAAAATCTAAGAATTGCTTAAAAGTCAGTTGGCCTCATCCAATGATAAATATTGTACCTGGGCATCATTTCTGCTAATGCAGTCATTGACAGAGGAACCCTGTGAAATTTTAAATGATGAAGTAGCCTAAACCACCCTATTTTTTCTTATGAGGGATGAGACCCAGAAAGGAAGTTTGAAAAGGTACAAAGAATGGAACCTCAAAGGGGCCTGCTACTCCTTATTAAGCAGTTTCATGACCACCTCCTTCTTACTGAAAATGGCATTATGGTCTTGCACTTCCTGCCAGCCAGAGAAGCATCTGATGTAATGGAAAAAACAAGCAACAACAAAAAACGGTGTAACAAATCATGAACCAACCATATATCTGATTAAGCAAATAACTCCTTGGCTAATAAATCTGTCTTAATCGGGGAAGGGAAGACTTTACTTTTGGAGATTGCTTTGAAAAGAAGTAGCTCACTGAAACTTCCAAAATGAGCTCTTGCCCCTGCTTGCTTGCTGTGTAAGAAGTCCTGACTACCTGCCATCCCTGCCCTGGGGAACTCTGCCAGTTAACTGACTCTTTTTGCACAGTGTTTAACTGCTGGATGCCCTTTATCACATTTTGCAAGCATATATGAGTTAAATAGCAAGCCAACCAGGCAAACCTACTGTTATTGAAGGACCAAGAAGCCTTCCACTTGTTCAACTGATCATCCTGACCTCCAAGAGTGGGCAGTTTGGACTTTTTTATCATAACAGTTAACCATTTATCTGGATGGCACTCATCCCATTACAATGCCTTATTCACTGCCTTTATGTTACAGAACTTCTGATTATACCAGTGCTATGCTGATCCACCACTAATGTGATTTGCTTCCCAAAGGGTCATAAAACATAACAGTAGGGGCAAAGCCTGCTGAAGATCCTTCTTGACAATCATATATGAAATGAATCCCATGATCCAGTTTTTAAGTTCCTCAGCTTATACCAGTGTAGCAAGGCTGCCACTAAATCTTTGGCACTAGAACCTGCTGCCTTCAAAAAAACTCTGCATTCCATCATGATCAATCAAGTTAATACACTGGTATATTTACAGTGGCAGATCTTATCCTCAATAGTAACAGGGATATGTGCTGTAATTGGTGCTCCTGATAATCCAAGTCCTGAACCACAAGATGAACTGTGTTCCATGCTGTTTTCCACAGCTGTTAAAAAAGCCTTGCCCTACAACAAATTGCTGACCTGCCAACAGAAGCAGGAGAAGATCAACAACAGGGAAGCTGTTATATCTACATCTTCCTCCTTAGAGACTGGGGACAATCTGCTGAGAATTATCAAACTCTTTCTCATAGCTAAGTCACAAATTCTAGATATACCCTCATCAGGTAATGAATCTAAAAAGCCTTCTAGAAATTTCTCTACTGCCTGATCATGTAGATTCATCTCTTCAGGACAATCCACATCAACCACATCATTTGCAGAGGTGGCAGAAGGTTGATCCACCATAGGATTGAATGCAGGTTGTTTCCCAACTGAGGATCTCAGTGCTCCTCTTGGAGACAAATGTCTATGTTTGTTAGACACTTGTCTTCTCTCCTTAGGATCCAGTTCCACTGCTGGCCTTCTTGCAGTCATGTTTTGAGTACCTGATTCTACCAGCTGCTGACCTTGCTACTCTATGAGCTCCTCAAAGACAGGCTCCACTTCTGAGGATAACCTCAATCCTGTAGTGCCAACATGGCTGTGGAAAAAAGAAAAAAAGAAAAGAAAATACTTTATTAATTAATTAATCACTACCAAAATAAGGATGTATATCAATGTAGTGCAAGTAATACTGCCTACCCTAACATTTTGAATCCCTGAAAACACATACAACCATCAAACATTATATATATATATATATATATATATATATATATATATATATATATATATATATATATATATATGTGTGTGTGTGTGTGTGTGTGTGTGTGTGTAGATATACGTATGTATGTATATATCTAGCTATCTAGCTAACTATAAATATAGTTATATACACACACACACACACACACACAGACACACTTATATATATATATATATATATATATATATATATATATATATATATATATATATGGGTCCTATTTATTTTATCAACAGTACGGTTCATCGAACCGTACTTTGTCGAAATTACTTTAGTGAAAGTGTATTTTGTCAAATATGCACTTTCACTGAAGTAAATAAATAAAAAGGAAAACATGCAGTTTGCATGTTGCCTTAGTTGTACATCAACGTATACTATTGATGTACAATTAAGGAAAGATTTGTTGAGATCGTAATATAGTGGGGGTAAGGGAATATTCCCTTTTCCCCACTGTAGTACGATCTCGGAGTGAGAATAATTAAGTAGGGGGGTGTGGGGGTGCAGGGGGGCTTGCCCCCAGCATAACACTGTTTAGTGTGTTATTTTACTTTTTAGTCAGTTTTTTTATTCCACAAAAGTGCATTTTCAATGGAATGCACTTTCACGGAATTAAGTTCGATAAAGTATGGTTCGATGAACCATACTTTTGATTTAAAAATGTAGATCCATATATATATATATATATATATATATATATATATATATATATATACATAGACATATAGATATATGTATACATATATCTGAGCAGGCACAAACCATGTACTTACTCCTTCAAAGATCAGGCTTTATAGTCCTAACTAAATCAGCAAGTGCTAACATGCTCTTTAAAAACACTTATTAAGAATATGTGTGTGTGTGTGTTTGTGTGTGTGTGTGTGTGTGTGTGTGTGTGTGTGTGTGTGTGGTGTGTATATACATATATATATATATATATATATATATATATATATATATTAGTTCATATCAGAAAATCCAAAAAAAACCACATTTACGATGACTGGATCACAGAGACAAGAAAGCACAGGGGAAAAAGAAAAAAAAAAAAACTGTTATTATTATGGAAAATAGATTCATTTCATTATATATATATATATACCTTTGTCGAAAGTATGTGTTGTGTCGGATCTCGTCTTTTGTGGATCCGTCATCAGTAATGGTGGGTTTCATGGATCTGACATGGATCTATATATATATATATAGCATAAATCCCTTATTAACATAAGCCCCTTATTATTTATAACATAAAGGTGGTGTTTGGGTATTCTGGTTGGATTTTTTTAATATAACATTCACTGTCACTCCAAATAATAAAACCTAATGGAAAATGACAATACACTCAGTGAAGAGCGACTTCTATAACAGGGACAAAGCAACAAACTGAAAGGCAGGAAGAGCCATGGGTGGGAAGCTAAGGGGAAATAAATAGTGTACTAAGCTGTCCTTGTCATAAAGGTATGGTGCTCACTCATGAAAAAGAGGCTGCTGTTATAACAGCTAACAGATAATAATTCCTTCACTAGATTGCCACCAAAGCAACAAAGTATTAGAAGGGGAAGGTATACACTAACCCTAATGATTGACCTGACACATCTGATTGAAACCTCACATCTTTTAGCCAAAAATTTTACAGCAGCTAAAAAGTAGGTTTAGCAACATCCCAAGGAACCCCCAATTAGAACAAACTTCGCCTAGGGTTTCAGGTGTTGCCCTGCTCAAGTATATGCTGCTCAGATATATATAATAACCCAACCACCCGCAATCTGAACGCCACTACCTTTGATTGCTTATATCCCTCCTCATGGAGTTGCCAAAGCGAACTTTTAAAGTACAAAATGCCATAAACAAACATTTTTTGTACATGAATTCTAGGTAAAGCCAAGTTAATAGGGGAAGAAATGTCTTAAATATGGGTTAGACTTTAAATTTTGCTGTTATAAACCAAGAATAACTATAGTTATGCTTGCATTTTCTTTTTTCTATGCTGAGTCTGAAACTTTAATTTAATGTCTTTTCCTACTTAATGACTTTACCCTTCCTGGGTGGTGCAGTGGTGCAGTGGTTAGTGTTACCACCTCACAGCAAGAGAGAGCTTGGCTTGATCTCAGCTGGCTGGGCCTTCTGTGTGTGTGGAGCTGCCAACTCCTTCCTGCATATGTGTGTGTTTCCTCTCACATTGCAAAGACATGCATTTGGACCATTTCTCCCCAGGCCTCCAATGAAAATAGAATGTTAAATTCTATGTGGATGGGACCAACATATACAGCTAAATGAAAATTCCACAACATTCTGGATAGTTGAAAGGTATACCTACACTGGAATGTAAAATAACCTGCATGTTCTGAATTAAAAAAAAAAAAAAAAAAAATATATATATATATATATATATATATATATATATATATATATATATATATATACAACTCCAGCTATTGTTATTATAATGGTAAACTAATTCCCTCCCAATAACTGCCAACAGAAAGGGTTAGAAAGTCAGCAGATGCTAGCCACGTTCAATTGCTCCCTTGTAAACCAGGGACAATTAAGCAACAGTCATGTGAGCAGAACTTTCCTTATGCTGATCTGTCAGAAGGTGCACTCACAAGGCAGGAAGCCCATGATCAAAGCCAAAGTACAGTTGGCAGAATATCAGATGGGAGTGGTACACTCCTACCCTGCCTCTGCTAGCCAAAGCAATGGTTTGGCACAGGACATGCACTGAAGCAGCTTGTTGGAAGTCAGCTGAAATACATATGAACAGAGAAATCCTTACCCCATGGACACAAAAATTATATTTAACCAAAAATTTGTGTACCTTACTTCAAACTGATGGGTTCAGATTTTGTATTTAGAAGAAATTACATGTTGACTTAACAAAATCATATGAGAGCATACTGACTTCAATGACGGCTTTTAGATTTGTTTACTACAATTTCTATTACATCAAATTCCAAGTAAAATAAAATGTTTCAAAAATCTGTACTCTATACTAATTTGTACTGGTGACATAACAGAAATGTACAAATTCTTAATAAATTATTCCATTCTGACAGTGCATTCTTTTACCTGAAATATGGAATGGAAAGGTAGCATAATGCATAACTAGCCTTGAATTCTTCAGAAAAGAGTCAGTAGTGCTACTTACTCCTCTGGTCACTGAGCAAGTGGCCAAACAATCAAACAAGGGAAGACAAGCTGCTCTGTTGGCCTGAAAAATGCATACTGTATTTTCCATCGCTGAATATCTTATGGATTTGCAGACTGTTGTTGATTTTGTTTACATCTGCATTTAAATGGCTTTTTTTAAAAATAGCAATCCATTAACAATCACATTTGTTTGACAGTGCAAGTTTAGCTTATTGGCTCAGTTGGAGGACATCAGGAAAGCTCTGAAGAAGCATAAAGAACAAAAAAATATATTTACTTATACAGGGCATTAAATGAATAACAGGTGACAGTGTGAGGACACAACATAGCATGGGAGGCCAACAAAGCTGCATACAGTACTGTAGACAAGAAGCCTACATTACATAATTTTTATGCTTACATAAGGGTGCTGCCCCAAATCAACCCCTACACAATGAAAATGTTATATGATTCCAAAATGTGCTGTGTAAGGGAGATTCATTCTGAGCTCAAGGTGACTTACTATGAATATCAGTGTTGCTAAGCAACCTGTGGCACACAACAATATATTTATGTGGAGGGAGTAATGAACAAATATTTTTTTTTATGAAAAGTCAACTGTGTAACATGATAATCTTTGATTTTTATACATCACTAGGAGTAGTTTTACTCGGGTTATTTGTACTATTTGTTTGTAACCTGCATATCTATTATGGATGGTGTATTTTTTAAACTGCATCACTAGCCATCAGGTCTACACAGTTAGGATCCTAATGATACATTCATTCTTGTCACTAGAATGAGAGCCAGCTTATTTGCCAGGTCAAAACCCATACAGACCACTTGCTCCTTGATGGGGTGAGAGCTTATCATCCTATTCAAGAGTCAGGAGCTACTTTCAGGCCATTAAACATATGAGGTGCATTTCCCACCAAATTTTCTCCAGAATATATATCTAGTGGCTTTTCTGAAGCTGCTGCTTAGGAAATCCCATGGTGTGCATCTGCACTGTCATAGGGGTGCATTAATGGTTTGTCATATGGCAGGAGCCATGCAACTTATTAGATGCTATTAGCAATCCTCTGATACTGCTGTTGGGGCCAATGATGCAATAGGTCACATCACTTTATCCCCACAAAGTTGAGGCAACTCACTTCTGTTACCCATTTTCACCTTCACCTGTCCAGCACATTCAAGCAACTATCCCAATTCAGCTTATCAAGGCTGTAGGCCATGCTTCATCTATTTTATGCCATACCGTTGCATCTCTAGAGCCAAGTTTTCTTTCTGAATATGGTATAGCCTACAGCTGCAAGCTTCTTCAAATATCTCAATAACCAATGACCATTTGTGAGCAAGTCATCAACACAGCCGAAATGTTATACATGTAAATCCATCGTAACAATGGATGGTCAATAAAGTGTGATGCAAAAGTGTATCTGATCCCAGTGAGTAGATATATTTTATATTTCACCTTCCTGCCCATGTCATTAAGCATTTATCATCTTAATGTTTATATAAATCATCATTTAAGGAAACTCTATCTAAAATTTCTAACAAAAAATATCCAAATTTTGTACATGCAAAATACAGACAAACAACACTACTCCCCTTAAATCATCTTCCTAGAAACAATACTGATTTGAATAAATTTAATTTGGCTTTAACATTAAAAATACAGCTACTAAAGAATAATAAAAAAAAAGATGGACTAGAACTAGTAATTCAGAAATGAAATTGTCAACAAAACCAACCCAGCAACCCAGTTTTAAATACTGGACAAAATTAAAAAAAAAAAAAAAAGAAAACAGAAATTCAAGAACAATGTAAAACTAACAGATCATAAAACAAGACATTAATCAACACTAGTAAATACATAAATGAATGAATAAATAAATAAATGAAGAAAACCTCATAACAATAATGCCAAACCATCAAACTCCATTCATAATGTGCAGAAATGATGCAAAACATTTTGCAGTATGAAACACAAGTAATTATACAGCACCACAAATTTATATACATGGGAAATAGTTACTCCTTCAATGCTTCCTCATTTGCATAGCTCACATGCAAGCTTCTTTTGTAACAGTATCCATTGTGAGATGGAGAACAGATACAATGCAATGTCTTGTGCTGAGCATAAACTGTTTTGGAATTTGTCCCAGTGAAGTAAAAGCAAACTACTTTTGAAAGCTTGCTAAGCTAATGTAGTTGTGACTGTTAGTGGCAGGCTGTCAGCTAATTATTGGATCCTATATTTAGGAATTATTATTATTATAGTTTCCTTTTTCTTAATAGTTTTTTCTATTAAATAGTTCTTAACATTACAATAAATAATTTACCATCAGAATGATTTAAGTATTTATTTATTTGCATTTGTTTACCATGTTGATGCAGCTTTGTGTTAGCCTTTCTCCCTTTTACATTGATGACCTCACAAACTATACCTTATTATCACACAAAAACTATGACAATCAGTCCTGTCACCTAGGTACCTAACATATATAAGAAAAGGTTTTATTCCTAGAGATGGGTGAAAAAAGTCTTGCTACTGAAGACGATTTACTTTTATGTTAAGTAACACTGTTTAACCTGTCCATTGCTCAGACGCTATCCTTTATTAGTTGACAATATGAACAAAGAGTTGGAAAACATGAATTATTCTGCAATGCTACATAACAACATGGACTTTGTAAAAACATTCTGGTCCGGAGGGCATTTTAAAAAGACAGTGTATTGCACAGATAATATTTCTGGAAATTGAATTTATTACATGAAACTCTAGAATCCCTGCCACAGGACAGTTCTGCTCTCTACCTTCACATTGTGGTTATAGTAACTTCAACACATTACAGACTGTGTCTTGTAGTATCAAACAAAGAAAACCATTTACAAGCCCCCTGCCTCTAATTTTGTTTTGCAAAATTAGATACACTGAATTCCGCAGAAGCTAACTGTGTTACTGTGATATAATTTGGCCCGTGTTTCTTGTTTTAGTACATGTGGTTCCTTAATAAAAAGTGTCAGTTAAAATGAAAATACAGCTTGCATAATTAA
The DNA here is from genome assembly GCF_019279795.1 of Protopterus annectens. Taxonomy (NCBI): domain Eukaryota; kingdom Metazoa; phylum Chordata; order Ceratodontiformes; family Protopteridae; genus Protopterus; species Protopterus annectens. Next base: position 636,104,489 of record NC_056735.1, on the reverse strand, counting down.
ATTTAATTGCATCTTGTCACTTTAAATCCTCTTCGTTTTTGAGTGTTTCTACAGAATTGCTGCTCCTGGTTTGCTAATTTCCTTATTACAAGCTGTGAACTGAACTGATTTTCCTGTAATAAACAGACACCTTTTCATACAGGGATTTGAGCAATATCTGAAAAAGCAAACAAAATGAAAATAACTAAAATATTAAAAATATATTTTTAACTGTGTTTTATGGTTATAGGTAGTGGACAATAATTATATCATGAAATTATTTTATTTCAGAATATCGCTTTACTTATGATTGTGTTGAAACAATGCAAAGTCAAAAGTGACCTACAGTATAACAAGATTCACATTATGACAGTAGCCCTTTCTTGATACAGAAAGGCACTGAACTGGACTGATCCTTATCAAATCTTTGCTTTGCTGTTGACCACATATTCAAGTCCATTTTAAAACATATAATTCACTCTTTTTTATCTCTGGAACTGATTAAAATGCTCATGCATGCATTTTTCTCTGTATTTTCTTTTTTTTTTGTATAAAAGGCATTTCTTTTGTTAGTTTGTTACATGTATTACTACACTGTAAGTTTCATTTCAAATGCTTATTCTCTGGGGCAATAACCATTCTTTGTGATTTGTTATGACTAGCATCTATAACATCTTCATGGATTAATACAACACCTGTAAATCACATTACCATATTAATAAACTCTTAAGAACATGAAATACATTCTAAAGACTGGTAACAAAAGTACATATTTATGTTAGGCTGCATTTCCTGTGTAGAAGAAATTCTGCATTACAAACTTGTATGTAAGTCCATAGACAAAAAACCTTCAGCATTCGACATTTTATTTACATATGTTTGCACACCTGCTGAGAAAGAGTAAGGGATACACTGATATCTGCCATCACTGTGAACTGCAAAGTGTAAATTCTGCATTTTCCTAACTAGTACCTGGCTGCATTTTCTTATGATATATATCTCAGAGTTTATATCTGTATGGAGTTACTACAATCATATGAAGATTAGATGATGTGGCATTAGCGGGTAATTGTACTGTTTTAAATATATTTTTCACAACTACTGTTGTACAAGTTTTCCTGACATCTGCAAACGGTACTTTAAAAGAATTAAACCCTCTATGATTTTACTTTAAACTGCATTTCCCATTTCCCACATACATGGAATAATTTTACACATCTCACTATTCAGTGTAGCATAAGAGGTTCCTTCCCCAGCTGTCTGCTCACCTGTCTGCTGTTTAGTGAAGTGATGTAATGCTTCTGATACTGCAATAAAACTTTGTACACTGATATGCCAATTCCCTGCATGCATTTTAGAAAAATGATGCTTTTTTTTTGTATTTTAAATATATTTTTTAATACCTGCTTAACCACTTTTATTTTTCATTATAATTAATTAGACATGGTCTTGCTTAAATATGTCTCTTTAATACTCTGGTTCAGCATTTCTTTTCTCAGATTTACATACAGCTGTGCTGGGTACTTTTATGAGTACCTCATTTACTTATATAATTTTTCTGCAGCTTGGTGTTTCTGTCATTTTTTTATCCTCTTTTCAAACAACATTTTTTAATTATTAATGTGATTTTGTACTTTGCGCTTCCTTGTGATTTACATTTTTTGCCTATATACAGCATTACCATTGATTGAAATGGGCATTATCATTCTACCGAGGTTATTTAGTATTTCTTTATTTCCTGTAATGACTAGGATTTCCCATGCCTTTGTAACAGCGGATCAGGACATGATGTGGCTTCTTGGAAGAGTATACACAGGTCAAGTAATTTAGGAGATAGATGTATTATTTTTTTTTTCAAATATAGGCGATAGTGGCTAATATGTCAAAAGGATACATCTTTAATGCATATTATGCATACTTCTACTTTAAATAATTTCTTAAAATAAAATTAACTATTTTCTCACTTTGCATAGTTGAAGAGATGCATATTACAGCACCTAGCTGTGCATAACTCTTTTTGAATGTAAAACTAAAGCAGCAACATTAAATCTGAACTGCAGGCTGATCTGAATTCAAGAAAAGTCTGCTGCTAAGCCCCATTCCCATCCAATCCATTAAACCATTCACTTCCAAGCTTCTCATCACACTGCCGCCTAATTTGACAATGACAAAGAGCTCTACGGTGATTTTAAATTTCATAATTTTAATCTGTCAAGTCTGACATTTAATTAGTGGCCTCCTAACCTGTGCCTGCTCACTTGAAGGTTACTGTTAGGTTTCCTTTAGAAAAATGTCTTCTGCAAGAGTGGATTAATAAATAAGTACATTACAGGCAGAGATGAAGACAATACATACACAATAGTTTATAAGATGTAAATCTAGATGGATAAGGTTAATAATATTTTAAGGGGCTGCTCTTTTATATTAACAGTGATTAAGACCTGACTTCAAGCCTTTATGAGTTGCTGATTGAAAATTTTAAACTGAGTAATAGAAGTCCAGAGACAATGTGAAACTCTAAAAGAATAATAGGAACGTATGATAACAAAGCTGTAATGCACAGTCCTTTAAGATGAGCATTGTTGTAGAAACTAATAACTACCACTGGTGCGTAACTCATATTATTTAATGTACATACCTGATGGAAAACTCAGGAATAGTATAATTTTGTATGTGTGAGCATGAAAATGTTGTTTTGTCTCTATGTTTAAGTCTTTAAAATTAAATAAGTAGTAAAATTATGAAATAATGTACTTCTTGCAAACTGCTTCATAAAATAAATAATGATGCAATGTCAGCTACAAAATGATATGCATACCAAAGCACACTGGCATAATTCAACAGTTATGTGAAAATGCTTAACAGGTAGTTTGCAGTGCACAGCAGATTCATAAGATATTATGATATGGTATAGTTAGATTCTGTTCTTTGTATTGGAAGCACGTTGATTCAGCAGCACTGAAACAAAATCATGTATCGGCGCAAATCTCTTGAGTGAATTTGCATTCATGAGAATATTGTGGGGGCACTTCATTTCTTAAATAATGCAACCTTACTGTTATTCAAGGATGTTATATTAAAACCCTGTTCAGAAGCAGGGCCTATATGTAACAGAAGTAAAATCTCACAGAACCAGAATTTAGTCACAGTGCTGAAAACCACTGATGTTAACGCTTGTGTAATAATAATATTGGCAGTAAAAATCCTATCTAGTATTCAACTTTTCTGTGAGAATACTTTCAATGCTGCTTCACTTTTGAAGCATCCATATAAGTGCTGACATGACAGAAATACATTTACCTAGTTAATTTCCTGTTTAGCACTACGGCCTGACAAGGTACAGATGTTAGTGGTACACAAGTACTGTTCTATAATAATATTCATCCTGTTTAAGAAGTTGTATTTAACTCAATGCTGTTCTTATGCATTACGACTGCTATTAAAGGAAGACACAACATTGATTTCAAGGGCAGAATTCAGTAGATTTCTCTAACAACATGCAAATACTGCTCTCACATATAAATATCATTCTATTGTGCTTATTACCTTTTTTCCTTCTGCAGATTTACAAGGTTAGAAACCTAACTAGCTTAGCACAACTACCAAGCATGAACAGTGATAGTAGTTCTATGTATTTATCTATTTATTTATTTATTTATTTTACTTGTTTTATTTGCCTGTTGCTTTTTTCTTTCTGTACTCAGAAATGTCAAAATGAGCAGAGCTCATTTAACATAGAGGTCCAAGAAGAAAACCTATGTCAATATTATAAGCCCAAACTACTCCCCTTACTATCCCTCATTTTTCCTTCTCAGAGCACCCCCTAACACCTTCTTCTTGAATCATTTTCCTATCTTCCACCTTACCTCACTATCCCCTTCATTGCCATTCACGTGATTCAGGGCTAATCTAAAACCTATAATAAATAAATTGGGGTCTATATTAGAACATCGAAGTTTAAAAACTTTGAATGTTCTAATATCGAATCCTATGCAGTGAAAGCTGAAAACATCGAACATACAGAACAACGAATTTTTTCATAGAGAAAAAGTTCATTGTTCCAAAACACATACACACAACACAAGCACACCAAACAAACAGCAATCCACACACATACATCTAAAATCTTACACCTAACCCTACACTAAACTATACACACCACTAACTATCCACTTACCTTAACCCTAACCCTAAGGTCTGTCACTATCGCACACTCACCTCACCCGTGCCCTAACCCTAACTCACCTACCCAGCCCTAACCCTCACGTCCACACATTCGCACACTTACCTGACCCGTGCCCTAACCCTAACTCACCTAACCCGCCCTAACCCTCATGTCCACACAATCGCACACATACCTAACCCACGCCCTAACCCTAACTCACCAAACCCGCCCTAACCCTCACGTCCACACAATCGCACACATACCTAACCCTAGCTAACCTAATCTGCACTCAATCACATGCTTACCTAAACCCGTAACTTTCCACCACAGTGCTGAAAATACCAAAGCAACAGAAACGGACAACCAAATTCTTTCCCTAGGAAAAATTTTGGTTTTCTGTTGCTTCGATATTTTCAGCTTTCACTGAATAGGGTTCGATATTAGAACATTCAAAGTTTTGAAACTTCGATGTTCTAATATAGACCCATAAATTGTACTATACTTAGGTTGTAAATAGTACTATGATTGTACTATGACTGAGCAATTGTATTACAGTTCTTTCTTCTTATTCATATATATCCTGCTAATTTATTGTACATGATATCTGTGTGGGCATAGGCTCAATTTGTTCTTGTAATGTTTATTTTTTTGGATATTTTCATTGCTGTGATAACATATACCTAAATGCCATGATGATGTACTCAGAATTTTCTTGGAATGCTATTCTTTGGGGTTTCTGCTTCTCACAACGAACTTAATGTGAGATATTTGAATATGAGTGGCAGTAGTTGTCTATTTCAGTCTTTTTTAACTTGCAGACATATCAACTGTGTGGCATATTAGCAGCAATACCAGTTATTTTGTGTTAATGAGGCACACACACATATAAAATAAATTGTACTTACGTATTATCGCAACCACATTCCGAACAGGGCAAACAGCTCATTTCCAAGCCATACTCCTGCCGAGATATGTACTGAACATAGGGGCCAAAATAGGGACAGATTTTAAATATTGCTCTTAGAAGATTGCTACAATAACAAGACTTGTGTTATCATGCATTTTCTGGAGGAAATAAAGTCTGAAATGCAAATGTATGTCATTATTTAGTGACAGCATTCCACAGTGATTTGCCAGAAAAACACAACTTTTAAGACGAACGGACCAAAAATAAGAGGCATAAATCTGGACAGTCAGCAAAAATCGACTCAGTTGAGAGGTATGACAGTGACCTTTCAGGCTTGTCAGATAATGTTTCTGCCATCAAAGTACTTGCGATGTTACTGGTCTGTGCTTCACCCTGTGATGTTGAGAATGACATCTGAGAGTCCCGATCCTTGGCTGATGTAAAACCATCCCGTTTAGTTTTCTCTCTCTCTAATGATATTTTACTGTTGCAATGATACTTTATTTAAAAGATGTTTCATGCTTTCTTCAGTTTTGCTGTCTTCATATTGTTTATTGTGGATGCACAAGTAGCATTTGTACCTGTACAATAATGAGTAGAAACTGAAACATACATTTCGCTCTATTTCCACTTTAGTAATGTGGGTACTTAACATAACCACTATGAAGACAGCAAAACTGAAGAAAGCATGAAGCATCCTTCAAATAAAATGTTTCAACACTAAAACATCATTAGAGAGAGATAACTAAACGGCATGGAAATGAGCCATTTGCCCTGTTCGGAATGTGGTTGCAAAAATACGTAAGTACCAAATAAATATATAAATACAAGAGAGTCTTTGAAGAGAATATGACCAAACAGTACACTTAGTAGAAGAGTGCCATTAGCAGCTGTAAGTCATACATCATTAATAAGGCAATGCTGAGCTCTGTAGAATATGCATTGTATTTATTTTTTACTGACCTTTGCAAATGCAAATGAATTTGATTATCTTTTCCTGGGTGAGGTAACACTGAATATAGCTTGTCTGGAGCTACCTGTGTCCTGTCGTCATGTAAGGTAACTATTGTAAATCAGATGGATCAACCATGATTTTTAGATCAATGAGAAGTACACATGCATTCTGATATAAAATCACTAAGAAGAAGCTGATACTTGTATAGTTAACACTGGAAAAGGTAATCGAGGCTTGTATATGGCTATGGGTTTCTTTCCTAATGTATGAGAATAGTAAGGTAGAACTATTTGCATATTATACAACAGAATTCTAAGACAAGCAGGAGACTTGTTATTCTCAAAGGAGTAATAGAGAGGAGAAGATGATTAGATTCTTAGTTTTAATGTATTCCTTTTGGTATTGGATCTGGTTCTTAAATGGCTCATTCCTTTTAAATGAATATCTACCATTCCTGTACCTTGCTACCTAAAACAGCTGAGATGAACACTTATGCACTGTAGACACTTGAGATGGAGAAAGAACTTTGGTGAGTTAATCAGTTTTGAAAAATCCAAATGCAATGAAGAAGCCATTCTGCCTTTATGATCCTGGAAAAGAAGAGGTCCAAACTGAATGAAAACACTTAAGTTATTGTAATACACTAGTGATTCTTGGTGAATGTCAGTAAAGTTGGCTACTGAGCATCTTTTTCTGATTTGGAGTTGAATATTGCTTATGGTGATTGGACTGTAGTTATTTTCCTTATTTTGATTTATCTGCTTGACATTACAGTATCCATGATGGTAAAATGCCAACAGCATTATTTAGATATTGTAGTTTAGAACCATTCTGGTTACCGGTTCATATTTTTCTATGCGCAGTTATGTAAATAACAACAACATATTGCACATAAAAAATGTTTTACCCATTTATTGGCTTGGGCTATGGGTTTGTTGCTCAGCAGTCTGAGAGTATGTGGGAAGAATCTGTTATGGAATCTGGAATGCCTATATCTAATGCTTCTGTAGCGCTTCTTTGTTGGCAGGAGTTTGAACAATCCATAAGCCAGAAGGTGCATATCCCTCAATAGTTTTCAGACTCTACTATAGCATCTGTTTGAATTTATGTCCTGTAGGGATTGAAGGTTGGAGCCAATGATTTTTGTGGCCTGTTTAACAATCTTATCCAATGCCTTCTGATCAGCTTGAGCCAAATTTCCATACCAGACAACAATGTTGTTTGTCAGTACTCTCTCAGTGGCGGTTCTGTAGAATGCAAGTAGGACCTGTGAGGGGAGGATAGCTCTACGAAGTCTCCTAAGGAAGTGGAGACATTGTCGGTCTCTGTTTATAAGGTTGGAAGTGTTTGTGGCCCCACTTAGGTCTTGTGAGATATGTACCCCTAAGAATTTGGTGCGATTTACTCTCTCCACTGCTGCACCATTGATTCTCTTTCATAAACTCAATGATGATTTCCTTGGTTTTCCCAACATTTAGTGCTAAGTTCTTGTCAGTGCACCAATGAATGATTTGGTTCACCTCCTCCCTATAGGCCCCCTCATCTTCCTTCTTGATAAGGCCGATTACTGATGATTCTATTTGACTTACAGTATGCATAGCTGTGCAGTCATGTGTTAAAATTGTGAAAAGGAGTGGAATGAGTACGCAACCTTGTGGGACCCTGGATTTTAAGGTGATGCTGTCTGAGTGATGTTTTCCTGCTCAAACTTTTTGTGGCCTTTCAGTCAGGAAGTTGAGGATCCAGTTGCATGTTTTGTTTTCTATGCCTACATTACCCAGCTTAGACAGCAATTGTTGTGGAATTACCATATTGAAGGCAGAGCTGAAGTCTATGAACAGCATGCATACATAACAGTCCTTATTTTCCAGGTGGCCCAAGGTGTGATGAAGTGTTAAGGCTATGGCATCTGCAGTAGAATGATTTGGCCTGTATGCAAATTGTAAAAGATCAAATGTAGCAGGTAGGCAGGATGTTATGTGACCCCTGACCATTTTTTCCAAACATTTCATCAATACTGAGGTAAGTGTAATTGGCCAGTAATCTTTCAATGATGCTGAAGATGGTTTCTTGGGCGGAGGGATTATGTCAATGGTCTTGAAGCATTTCGGCACTTTTTCCTGGCTGAGAGATATATTAAAAATGTCTGTGGAACTGGTGATAGCTGATCAGTGCAGTTTTTAAGTAGCCTCCCTGGCATCATATCTGGACAAGCTGCTTTGCCCAGGTGAACCCTACGTAGGTTCTTGCATACCTCTTCCAAGCTGAGGCATAGTGATGTGGCATCTACATTGGTCAGTAGTCTCTTTGGTGAGGTTCTATTTAATTCTTCGAATCTACTTAAGTAGATGTTTAGATTGTTAAAAAAGTCTTGGTTATCATCACAAGGCATGGATGGTGGATTATAGTCTGTGATGTTTTGGATCCCTCTCCACAGCTGCCTGGGATCTTTCTAGTCAGTGAGGTGTCTGTATTTTTAGACTGTAGGTCTGTTTTGCTACTCTCACACCTTTGCTCAAGTTGGCCCTGACCATTTTCAGAGTGTCTTTGTCATCAGTCTTAAAGGTAGCATTACGTGGTCTCAGTAATTTGTATACCTCACTGGTGAGCCAGGCTTTTTGGTTGGCTCTGATGGTTATATCCTTCAAGGTGGTGAAATCTTCAATACATTTTGTGATGTATCCCACAACTGTTTCAGTGTACTTGTCCAAATTAATACATTGCTTTGTGACAGCAGCCTCTTTAAATAGGTTCCAGTCAGTGCATTCAAAGCAGTCTTGGGGAGCCAAGACAGTTCTTTCAGGCCAGATCCTTATTTGCTTCTTGGAAAGGTTTTTCCCTTACTAGCATTGGTTTGTAGGCAGGAAGAAGCAGGATGGAAATGTATTCTGAGCTACCAAGATGGGGGTGGGGGACTGTATTGAATGCCTTTTTGATATTGGGGTACTTGATCAAGTGTATTATCACCTCTTGTAGAGAAGTCTACATACTGTTGATAGTTTGGTAGCACATTTTTCAGTTTTGCCGGACTGAAATACCCAGCTAAAACGTTGACATATTCTGGGTTTTTGTTTTTCAGATCACAGGCTAACTGGTACAGGCTGGTGAGTGCTTCATTAGTGTTTGCACTCGGAGGTATACCGCAGTTATAAAGATAGTTAAAAACTCCCTGGGCAAGTAGAATGGACAACATTTAATTGCAAGGTATTCAATGTCAGCTGAGCAATGGCTAGTAACAACATAATTGTTTTAACACCAGCTATTGTTGATGTATATACAGACTCCTGCACCTTCAGTTTGGCCACTGAGAGCCTGTAACCTGTCTGCTCTGAATATGAAGAATTTGTCTATCCCAATAGCTTGGTCACTGATATTTGAATTTAACCAAGTCTCAGTGAATATAATAATAATACAGCTGCTCCTTACTTTACTGTTTGTGTTAAAGTCTAGCTGATAAAGTCTATTTTGTTATCCAGAGAGCTTATGTTAGCCAGCAGCATAGAAGGAATTGCAGGCCTGAGTGGGGCTTTTCTTAATCTGACACTGATACCAGCTCTGTTGCCCTTTTCCTAGGTCTGTCACATCTCCTATGCTTTCTCCATTGATTTTTGTTGTTTATTTGACAGACAAAGCAGCTAAAGCAGTGTGGATGAAGCTTTAACAGTATTCTTAGTTCATTAAGTGATTTAGGCTTCACAGGGCCTGAACATCAGCCCTGCAAACCACTCACACTGCGAGCCAGATTCCAGAAGATTCATTAGAGCAAAATGATCATAACACCATCCCATATTCAACAATTCAGTAAAATTGGTAAATCCAAGTAAATCCACTGCAGAAAAAGAGCTAGAGTGAGTAGTACATTTGCGAGCCAGAGTAGCTGCAGCCATGCAGGGTGCCGCCATTTTATTTCTATTACTTGCTTATATCATCAATCCAGTGTGTTCAATAACCACATTGAAGCAGGCATACATGTGACTACTAAATCTGCAGATACTGAGGCAACATTTTTTTCTCATCACTAACAGCAAAAGATATTTAACACTTTTTTTCTGAATTCCAAATCTTTCTCTCCCCACATCATTTCAATTTTTATTAAGACTCACATGCCTTATTCTTCTACATTAAAGTAATAGTGGCATTTCACAGCTGAAGATCCAGTAGTAAGATTGATATAATGCAAATAGTTGTATCACATTGTGATTGGGTATATACATGCATAGCATAACAGTTATTCTGTATCAAATTGTAAAATAACATTATTAAAAAAGGAAGGAAGATGCTTCATTTTAAATATAGTCATTGTATACGTGCAGATCACCATGAAACGGGGTGGAAAATTCCTATTTTCACTCATGAGAGGGTGTGCCTTATTACAAATCAATGACACCCTCTCTGGGGAAATGTTGAATTTTTCATGTACTGGTGTGGTATATTATCTTAAGTATTACATATGCCTTATTATTTCCGGTTGACAGCATGTTAATAAGCTTTAGCGGCCCCATATTTAATACAATTCTGAACATAATTAATTTCAGGCTGAAAGGGCCAAGACAGAGAATACCTTTTCACTGTATTAGAGGATGATCTTAAGACTTGATAAGACTATGGCTTGGCACAAATATATTACGTGGGTATTGAGTATTAGCTGTTGAAAAGCATGTTGGTTAGTTGGAGGCAGTGATTTAAAAAAAGATGTTAAGCAACATGGACAAATGGTAATGAAGGGAAGTAATATATTATCCTTCTGATGAGACTTTAAACCAAGGTCCTATCTGCCTGCGTTACTGGTAGCATGGGTGGATGTAAAAGATACAACAGCAAAAATAGGAAGGACTTTATTTATTTACACATAATTATAGGTCTATCTCAATTTGTTTAAGGACCAAATTGTTGAATCCCATATGGTCAACAATTTGGTGTGTCAAACCATTCTGACTGAGATTGCAGTATAGTAGGGATTGAACGATTTGCCCTTTTCTACACTGTAGTCTGATCCCAGAGTTGGTATAAATAATTAGCAGGGGTGCAGGGGCTACAGGGGGGGGGGTTGCCCACTTGCAAAAACATTGTTTGTGTTGTTGGCTGGTATTGTGTGGCTTTATGTTAAATTTTGATTAACTGCATTGTTACCATAGGGGTTTCAACAATGTGTTTTTTCAATAAACTGGCATAGATCTATAATTATATATACAAATTTCACTTCATATCTTCATACAAACAAAGAGTAAGAAAAATTGCATCCTCTCATTCCACTTTTTAAAACTATTTCCATTTATATTAAATTTTTCATTTAGTCTCCCCACTCTATTTTTCACAATCATCTCTTTATTTTATTATAAACATTCCATGCATCCCAAATTTTATTTTAAAGTAATTCCTGACATATCATTCTCCATATTATCCTTAATGCACTGACAATCAATGACATCTATATTTTCCTTTCTTATATCTTCATATAATCTATGAACAATTATGTTCATATTAAATTTTGAAAATATCTCATCCCTAAATGATTTTTCACACAAATAACATACTTCCTTTACTACTGAGTACTACAAAAAGAAATTCTCTATAGTTTCTTCCTCTTTACAAATATGACAACTTCTCTCATTCAATTGTATATTTTTCAAAGCTGACTTAACCCATAATTTCTCAATTAATAATTTCCATTGAAAAAAATCTTTAATTTACATTTACATAATAATATATTTCCATTATAGCTTTATACTGTGCATTTCTTGTTTTTATATTTTTATTCCATATTAACTTTAATATTTTTATCAGCTCATAATATAATTTTTTTTATTACCAACCATACTTTTCTTACCTTTAATCTGACTTTTCAATAAATTCCTGCATTTCATCATCATAAATTTAGAAACACAGTCCCCCTGAAACTTGTTCATGTTATACATGGTATAATACATATGCAAAAAAGGCAAAAAAATTGATTTTTTCAATTGTAATCCCCATCTTTTATGTCACAATAGCTTGTATCTCTTTTAGCAGATGTAATCTTGATTACCGCATAAATTAAAATATAATCACTCTCCACATGCTTTATTGAGTTCTATAAAGAAATTTTCTGGCTAGAGACTGTTATACTTCAAATGGCTGTATAATTTACTAAGTCCAGATGTAAACCCAGATTAATTTGTGGGATTGTTTCATATACAGAGTAAGGAGAGCATTGCTGGTTGTCAAACCGTTGCTTTAATCTTGAGCAGAACTGTTGTTTCTTGTCTAAGAAATAGATAAAGAAGAAAAGTTAATAGGTGCCAGTTGTTTCTGGCTTTCACTTTCTTTGTCCTTTTCCTCATATGATAATTTGCTCAGAATAAAGTTAATTTCCTTTATGAAAATATAAAATGTATCTGCAACATTGCTGTCTTCTTCTTGATACAGAATATATTTGAATTGCTGCTGGCCTATTGACTTGCTAAAGAATACAGCTGCAGAACATATGTCTTTGACAATTATATAGAGACATCAAATGAGCATGACATTTTGCAGTCAGAAAGTTCTGGCATGATATGAATACAACATGTCATTCCATAATTACCCTGACTATGCTACAGAATTATGATCACTTATACATTTAGGAAGAATCATTGACATTATAAATAAAAAAAAAAGCTGTCATTTTTTATTATTATTATTATTATCCAGTCAAGTGTAGTATTTGTTGTTATTCTACTAGGTCTGGAGGAGGAGCACAACAGACTGTTTGTACTGAATTAAATTTTGCACTAAATATTAACCTTTTTTAGTTTCCCAAAGTAATAGAATGCAGTTATTACAGTGTGATGCAGATTTTAATGTACCTTTAAAAGTTGCTTGAGGAATACATATATATATATATATATATATATATATATATATATATATATATATATATATATATATATATATATATATATATATATATATATATATATATATATATATACACAAATATATAAACTATACATACATACATAGTTCACTATTGCCAGCAAAAAGTACTTTACACATTATTAAGTCAAAGCTACATGTAGTTGCGCATGACATAGACCTGTGAGGCTTACATGTACATGGAGAGGTTCCTTTGCAGGCTTTAATACATGACAAACTATTTTAGACTGATGTATGCTGTTTGTAAACCATGGGGCTTGACTATCTGATGTGAAGTGGGAGGCATTGTTATACTATGTGAAAGATCATAAAGATGGAATAGATTCAGTATATTTTATTCTGATAGTAAGACATGTTTTGAAGTCAAGTAGAGAAGAGTTACTTATTTCAAGATATATCATTTTAAGTAGATGACCAAACAAGAGAATCTTACATAGTTTATTGAGGGCTGCACAAAAACTGTGATTTATTCATCACTTGTGAATTTTTAGTGTTTGGAATGTTAGTAGTTTGCTTTGCTGCATAGGTTAGTTTTCAATCCGTCTATAACTGGGGTGGACAAGGACAGTGAAGAGACAGATGATGATCAGTATAAAGCTGCCATGGAAATGACAGAGAAAAAAAGAAAGTCCATATTATGTATGCAGTGTAAATAAAGCATTCAGTGTTTTTGTAACAAGATTTCAGTCAAAATAGGTAACTATGAATGAATTTCTAGCCTAGGAATGGTAGAGTGTGACCTGTAGCATATGAATCATACACAGTTTTGATTGGACATGCCGTCTGGGTGTGGCGTTTGAGAAGCAGATATGTCAGTTTTTACTAAAGATGGATTTAAACACTGCTTTAGTGTCCAAGCATCTGTTAAAGTTACACAGAACCAAATGTACAACAAACAGGAATATGTTTAGGTCACGCATGCATAAGACATCAGTGTTTGAGCAAAAGAATAGCCGCAAGAAACTGAAAGGACATTAGAAGCTTGCAGGAAAGAACAGCATACTATTAGGTGAAAAGGCTAAGTGGCTACATGAGTGATATATTAATAAAAAAGAAACAAAAAATGATTAACAAATTGTGTTTGGAATTATGTTCATTATAAAAAGACTCATGTAGCATGATTCCAGGGGCACAAACAAATGGCTTTAATGATGAAATGATATGACTTTTATGTAAGAAAGTATAGAATTTTTTATAAGACTATAACTGGAAATAAGCAACAAAGGACATTATTAGTTGTCAAATAATGAAGCAAACAATATATAATTAAAAATATGCAACAGTTAACATAGTTCATCTATCAAAAACAGCAAAAACAAAAAACTATCAATACTCAGACACTGTGGGAATGAATACTGATTAAATATATATGCATTAGAAAATGTTTACTTATCAAGTGAACATATATACAATTAAACATATGCATTAAGAAACATAGCTTGTTTTTAAAGATTAATTTTCAGTACTCTGATGTTGAGCAACAAATACACTGATTATATATGTATTAAAAAAATGGGCTTACCTATTCAGTGGACATATAAATGATTTGTATCAAAGTAACTCACTATTTTGAAACATTTACAGTAATTCTAAGGAAAACAAACATTATTACCACTATTTCATAACAGTAAATGCTGTCAAGTTTATAGTAATATACGATCAATAGTGCATTCAAACAGATAATTTTTATCAGATTTGGAAGGAATAAAAAAAAAATAATTTTTGTGTAACATTTTGAGAAAAAAGAAATGTAAATCAGTGTTCTTCATTGTGGCATGCAGTTTTGCAGAGGAGCATGTTGAGTAAGCTGTGTCAGCTTAAGGAAACAAAAATGCAAGCTCATTGCTTCATAGGAATTGCAGATCATACATTGTACAAAAGAGAAATAAGCAGTTTTCACATATCACTGAATGTGAATATGTGTCAAAATATTTAAGGTGAACTGCATTTGCTTCAACAAAAGAACAATCAGTTTTCAAAGAAAGGCAGGCCCTATTGGTTGTATAGATGCAAAACCGAGTGATGTATATGTATGAGTGAGGCAAGCATGGAAAAGATTTTTAGGTAAGCTGTGGCTGCTAAAATAAGATATATTCAGTGCTTTAAAACAAAAAAGACTGTTAGTTCTGTAAGTTTAAAACAGCAATTTGTACATATTAAATTAATGTGAACTGGTGGAAATGTATTTCAATTATTTTGTTATGCATTAAAATAAATATAAAGTGCTTTTAATCCAGCAAAGACGTTATAAGTGCGTTGGTACAAAAACTGTATTTAATTTACTTCAGTGTGGTGTATAGACAAATGGTTAACTACTGGCATAGATATGGCTGTAACCCCAGAGAGCAAATTGAGGGAATGTAGACACAATTTTAAAAATCAGAACATGTTGGACATATTAATGCTTTTGATAGAAATGAATAAGACCCGGCAACATATGGTAAAAGAGATAACTTATATTACCCAGTTATATTCCAAATGATAAAAATGCCAGGACTGTTAAATGTAATAGGTTCCAGGGCTATGTCACTGCTGTATCTTTCAGCAGCACTGAGTAAAACTATCTGAAAAATTATTCAGAGAAATTTAAGAGACTATAGAAGAGGCAACCCCGCTGTTTATCACTGGATAGTTGATCTTTGGTCAGAATACTGAACTTGAAAAATTGTCAGCATCCTGTCATGGCAAGTTGGACTTGGAGAAGAACAAAGAGATGAGCATTGCGTTATCCTCTCCTTCTCCCTCTTTTCAGTGCGGGTTGATCTTGGAGTTAGTTTGTATATAGCTAGGTGCTGTGTGGGCTTGCTTCTATGTCCTAATTTGTGGCTGTAAGGCTCAGTCAATTTGAGTCATGCCTTTGGCAAGATTTCAGAACTTCAGACTCAGCTAAATGTGCTTTGAGATCCTGGTGCCTGTTGACCTCCTGTCACCATGTGAATTTATGGATCCTACTAAATTTTGGTCTCCAGTTTCAATATACACATATCCTTTGTGTGCCAAAAGTATGATCCAATTTGTATCCTGATCAGTGACTACTTAACTGAAATTGGAATGAAAAAAATGCAATCTATATTTTTGCTAGTGCTGTCTTAGTAGTCTTGTGTTTATTTTGAACTTATACTTGATATACATTTGTTATTGCCAGTTTTATAATACCTAAACTAGCATAACATTTGCTATATGTGAATTGTTACTTGGTTTTATTTTTTTGTCTATGCATTGAATTTATAGTAACCATCCTTCACAGCCTTTCAGACTTCAAAGTATGTTTATAAGTTTTGCCACTGACTAAACCTCTTGTGATTGTATAGATATGGCATAGTTGTTTAACCTGTGGGGGTGGGGTGGTTATTTTGGTTTGTGTTTCCATTTACCACAGTGGGGTGAAACCACACTTGAATCACTGAAGCTTGTACATGACTGTGATATTCAGCTCACCTGAAATATATCACAGATCAACATCTAGGATGTGTTGAGCATTTGTTATATATAAGGTGTCATACTGTAATTTGCAGTCTGTCTGTGTTGAGACTGGGATTACTGTTGACTTTGCAGGACATTGCCCTCATTTTCCGCCTGTGATTTGTTTTGATTCTAGCATTGGGCCTCATTTGACTGTATGTATTGAGCACCATTAGGCATTACAACACTAGGGATGGTGTAGCAATCTGCAGTAGAGCTGTTCAGTGTTCTCTGTGGGACCACTAGCATCTTGGAAGGTATTATGGTGGAGAAACAAATTGTAGGTTCCTTCTTATTTACTATACATTAGACACTGATAGAACATTTATCCAAAAAATATCAGATTTTTACAGAGCTGTAGCAATAACACTTGACAGCCTGGGCAATCCCCCATTTGATACCCAACCTGGATTGGAGGTGAGGATGTAAAAAATCTTCAAAGTTGAAGACAAAACAAGTCTTTGGGCTAAACCAATGCAAAAAGGTAAAGAGTTATATGTAATAACAGTTTCAAACAGCTATGCTACGCTGTAGCAAATGGCTATAATAGCTCCTTGAGCTTTTTGCTACTGTCTTTATTGTCATTTAAGCTAAGATAATAAAAATAAAGGTCTTCATGATACTCAAAGAGCTATTATGTATCTAATCAAATACATTTGCTAGACTGCAGTAAAGAACAGACTTAGCTCCTTGTTGCAGTTCCTAATAGATAAGCACCAACTGACATTTAAATGCTTAGTACTGCTGCTTACAGGAACTGATCAGCACCTTTACTACAGTCTCATCCATGCCCCGCACAGCTTGCACTAAGACAGCGCCCTCTTTGGTCCTCCATTCCAATAATTTTGAATTACCTCATCTTTTCACTAATTTATTTATTATTTTATTTATTTTTACATTTGTTGACTGGGATTGTCCGACTGAGCTGAAAAGCCCTTTCTCAGCAGAGGCTGGGGAGAAAATCTCCAACATATTAAACAATTTTCATTATAAATTTGCATTAAACAGCAATGTTACAGGATTATTACAAGGCATTAAGTAGCAATACAATGTTATACAGTGTCAATAATATAAAAATAAATGTTATTAAGATGAATATAGTTTTTGGGGTAAGTGGTTACAAAAACCCAGTTTTATCATAATGTAGTTGCATGAAGGCAAGATAATTACAATAGAATGTTTCTCTGAGGCGATTTGCTTAATAAATTTTAGAAGACATAGAAAGTGTAGTCAAGGAAGATTACAGAGAGCTAGTGAGAACAGTGAGTTAAGGGCAGAAAGTAGATTAAGGTATGAGAAGTAGGGGATGTTAAGGAGGGTGAGTGCAGTGGCAGAACCAGTGACTTTTAAAGTGCTGTTTAGTGGTTGTCTTAAATTGTTTAGGATGTGTAAGGGTCCTGATTTCTAGTGGGAGCCTATTCCAGGCAATAGGGGGATGATAGCTGTACATGTTGCATCCAAATTTAGACTTGGGTTTGTAGATTTGTAGTAGGTCTTGGTTAGAGCTTCGGAGAGGTCTGGAGGGAGAATAATGGGAGATGAGAGGGGATAGTGCTGGGCAGTAGGAAAACTGGTATAGGATAGACTGGATGATCTGGAGCTGAGAGAGAAGAAGCTGGTGGGGTAATTCAAGCCAGTTTAGGTGTTTTAGAGAGAGACAGTGATGGGATTTGTAGGTTTGTTCAACAGCAAATCTAGCAAACCTTGTTGTAGGTAGATTCAAGTTTGGTCAGGAGTGCTGAGTTAAGATTTGTGAGAATTTGAGAATTGTACATTAGACTGGGTAGAAGGTAGGTAAGAGAGAGGATAATCTTGGCTTCAGAGGTAAGGAATTTCTTGTTGCGGTAAAGCAGCCCTAGTTTTGAATGAGTCTTTTTGATACAGTTATTAACATGCAAGTCAAATTTAAGCTGATCGTTGATGGTTACGCCTAAGAGCTTAGTGCTGGATTCTACTTGAATGGGAGTGTTAAGGGACTGTATGGAGAAGGAGGTTTAATATTTAAAAACTTTTTAGGTAGGAAGAGTAACAGCTTTGTTTTTCTAGGGTTAAGGATGAGCTGGTTGTTGGAGAGCCATGTTTCAACTAAGTTAAAAGATGCCTGAGTAGCTGAGAAGAGCTTAGAGGGAGAGTTGGCTGTGGTGATGACTGTAGAGTCATCTGCATATTGCACTAAAGATGACTGAGGACAGGAGGTATAGAGCTGATTAGTAAAGATATTAAAAAGTAAAGGCCCTAGGATAGACCCTTGAGGTACACCCATTTTTACAGGGAGAAGAGGGGAGAGTACAGAGTTCCATCTCACTGAATGAGATCTGTCAGTGAGGTAGCTAGAGAACCATGCAACAGTATCAGAGGAGAAGTTGAGGTTAAGCAGTTTGTGCAGCAGAAGAGTATGTGAGACAGTATCAAAAGCTATTAAGAGGTCCAAGAATAGGCAAGAAATAAGTTTATGGTCATCCATGGCTACAGAGACTGTGTTGAGGAAGGATAATAGAGCTGTAGTGGTGTTATGTTTGGGTTCTGAAGCCGTGTTGAGTGGGTGTAAGCAGATTTTTCTCTATTAGATACTGCATAACTTGTTTATGAATGCATTTTTCTAGTACATTAGAGAGAGGGGCGAAGATAGCTATAGGTCTAAAGTTGGAGATATCAGAGGAGTTACCTCCTTTGTGTATAGGTAGAGTGTAGCATTGTTTCCAGATGGAAGGGACTTTAGATTCAGAGAGAGAACAATTGATTGGGATAGATACAGGGATAGCAAGAGAGTCAGCTGCTAGTAGAAGAAAAGTGGAAGGAATATTATCAGCTGATGCTGAGCATGGGTTTAATTTAGAGTAGAGTTTTGATGTAGCTAATAGGTACAGATTTGAGGGAGGAGGTATTTGAGGAGATAGTATTAGGATTAGCTTCAGAAAAGTTGGAGATGTTAGTAGTAGAGGAGTTTGGGTTAGGGTTCACTAGCTTAGATAGTCTGGTGTTTTATAATTTCAGCATCAGAGTCAGTCATGACTTCCCGGCTCAAACTTAAGATTTTACAACAATTATAAAAAGGATTTGGGTTTGATAAGTTTATTATTTCTGTCCCTCACTAACAAGGTCACTCATTGGACTTGATATAATGAACCTGGATGTTATATCAGGTCTGGGGAAAGAATCAGTCTCATAGCTTGACTATCACTTGGTCTAGTTCAGTCTCAGGCAACATTATCTTCTCTTTCCTAATGATGATTTGATTGAGCTCAGGAACTAAACATCATGTGCATCCTTTTTATCTCATTTCCTTGAACAAATGTTCTCAGACTAACAGTGTGGAGGATCATTGGTCACCAGTTACAACGGTTTTCTGACTGCTGCTCTTAATCAGTTCATCCCTGGAATTCTAGATTCTGCTTTTGCAGTGATGAGGGAGCAGTGGTAGAAAGTAGAGTTCATTCATTGCATGAGACAGCATGAAAGACGGGGTGCCAGTGATGTCATACCAACTTCAGGAGGACAAACTTGACACTCGATCTGCATCGCACTAGGTGCCTTTCATAGACCTCCTCTAAGAAGGCCTATTACTCTTTAAGGGTGGTCTTAGTCTCTAGGAACTGGAAAAATATGCTCTTGAAGGTGGCATACAGATGGTGCATTCTGGAGTGTTTGACCACATGGAAAGCATTTGCTATAAATAGTTGTGAACTGGCGCTGAACATCATTATATGAGAGGCTAACCAGGCAGGTACCGTGGACTTCTCTTTGTCTGTGACTATGATCCACCAAATTAAATTGGGCAGAGTTTGATTACATTGATTTTTCTTTTTTTTTCTCAATTGTTTTTACTGAAAATTTTAACAACAAAACATTAATATATAATATTAGAAATATTATAAAACAAATATTCATATCTAAAAGAATAATAATAAACAACAACTAAAATAACTATTTACAAGATTACATTAATTTTTCTGGGTTCATACAGTTGCTTCTAAGTCTGTGACCCATAAATTACTGACTGAACCCACAACAAACTGAGCTACCAGTGATGTTTCCTGGTAAGGTCCTATGTCTTTACACTTTTAAAGCTATCCAGTCTTCCTCAAGGAAGTCTTGTTTCAATCTATGGAAAGGAGGTTTTGATCTTATCATTCCTCAAAAACTTTGCTCTGGATGTGTGCATCCTAAGGAGGTACTGCACTATCTCCAACTTTGTCATCATTGGGAAGGCCATGTAAAAAATGGTATGTACACACCCTCATTCCATTCTTGACTATCATAGGCTCTGTGATCCATTTCCATGACTGGCCACCTGTTCAGTTCAGAATTCTTGAAGATATACTTTGGCATATCTAGTACAGTCTTTCATTGGTTTGTCTCTTATATCTGAGAGTGTACTCAAGGGGTAGTCTCTAAAGTTAATTCTGCCTCTATATACTTTTCAGCAGTAGGATCCCACAGGTCTCCAGTCTGAGTTATATTCTTTTTATTTATAAATGTAGCCATCTGGTGACCACGTTTAGTAGAATCCTTTGCAGTGTCAAAACTATGCTGATGATACTCAGCTTACATCACCTTGACCAATTCTTGTGTGGACAGCTCAAACCCTATGCAAAGCTGGCTGCATACCACTGCATAATGAACAACTATGAACAGTGTCAGAACCTTAGAACAGTGTGACTATGGCCTTTCATGCCATTTATAGGTCCTTCTCAGTTTCTTTCATCTCACTTTAAAAAGTGATGCAATAGTATGTGGATATTTCAAAACTGCCTGGAGAACAATATTCTTGGATAGACACGAACAGGCTCAGATTCAACCCTTTGAAGACTGCAGCCATGAACTTTCATGACAGTTATTATCTCTACTACTTGCATTGTGTACTGGGTTCGCATATTTATATTCCTGACTAAGGTGCACAATTCAGGTCTGATCCTCAATGATTATTTATCACCTCAGAAATATATCTTTGCCTTTTGACTATTTTGCCACCAGTTAGGGGTTGTCAACATCAAGCCTACTGTGGATATGCAGGCTTTGACAATTTCTAGTCTGGACTGACCTTGTGAAAATAAGGGACAACCAGTACAATCAGTCCAGTATATTCTTCTCTTCCCTTGTGTATACAAGTGTGTACAGGGATCACAGAAAAAAAATTAAAAAAAAACTGAATCACCATTATAGCTGCCTTAATTACAACCCCTCCCATTTGACCTTCAACACAGCAATGGGCAAAGATGATGCTGAATGGCTAGGTGTTGATAATCAAAAGACAGTGAGGGCAAAACCCACAAAAAAAAAAAAAACTGCTAGAAATGTTTGACATTTAAATAGGCAGATGTATGCTGAGGCAACTGCCCAACAGCTAGCATCCAAACAGTTTTAACCACACTTGATAACATTGGATCTTACCTTTCTGTAGTCTGAACCAACTTTTCTCTTTTTCTCTCTAAGAGTAGCACCCTGAATAAATAATTATAGATCTTCTATTTGGTTAATGATGTCATCCTGATTCTGTAATGCATATGCATGAATGTTAGTGGCCATGGTGGCTAAAGTAGCAGATGCACGTTTTTTCCCTAAGCATGTCCAAAGATCTACTTTAATTAACATTAGGAAGAGCATTCTCAGCTGTTGTTCTCTTTGAGTCTTTAATGGAAGATACATCTATAAAAGCAGAGCCATAAACCAGGAGTTTAAAGAGAAATTTACATCACTTCTGAAAGCTGTATAACATACATGGCCTATTTGATGCAGTGGCTAAGAAGATGGCTCCATAGAAAGCACTAGGAAAATATTGTGTAAGATACTAATGAGTGACTGGCAGTACTATGGGCTTTCTTATATTCTTCTGCTTAGCATATACAATACTAAGAAAATACAAAGACTTTGAACACCATTTAAAGATAAATTTATAATGTTAAGGAATACCCAAAAAGGAACATTGTTGTCGGAAGAGGGGTTAGTGAAGACCAGAGGAAAGTGTGTATGCACCTCCAGCAATATATCATTGCCTAGGGTATTTCTGTCCTGCATACTGTTCTCCTGGAGTTTATTGTCTTTCCCTGGTAGATATCATGGGCCTGGGCAAAATAGGTCCATGATAAGCCAGTCTTTTCAAATGGAAAGTAAGTATTTAACAAAGTGTTATTTTAGCCCTGCAACATGATGTTGACATTAGCATTTAATAGAAACACGTAGATGAACATTTTTCTCCTCATTTGGTGGCCACAGGTCCTGTTAGATACTTTGTACTATAGTAACCATTCAAGGGTGGGTAGCCATGGGTTACCACTCTCAGCTACAGATGACCAAGACAATAGGCTGTGCCCTCCACTCATCTGAGTATGTTATGGAAGTAGGATAAAGCTAACAAGATCTTTCTCATTTACCATCCAACCAGTAGTGTATGAACATTCTGTCAGAAGTATTCAGACTTCCTAGCTGACTTGATGGGTGACTTCAAGGTCTGCATGTATAATGAGTCCTTGAATATAGCTCAAAAATTCTCTATTGTGAAGGGTTTCAGCTTCACTCAGGTGGCCACCTTTGTTATGTGTCACTTTGGATAAACCTTCAACTTGGTCTTCTAACTTTTCATGCCCATACCTAAATTGGTATTATGACCTTTTTCCTGGTCGGCACATCACCTTATTGAGTCCACTGTTGTTTTACTTTATTTACAGACTAAGTCCCCTCATCTCGAACTTGTAAAATGTAGGACTTTGGATGTTGTAACTATCGACCATTTTTTGTTGATTTCTTTTTTTTTTTCAATAATGATTCTTTATTGTTTTTCTCCTTATTCATACAAAATATTTGACAGAGAAATACACAGGTGGTTTCCAAACAAAGTTTCTAACAACATTCTGACAACATATATACACTATTTACATGAATGCTTCCATACTTTCCATAATTGTACAAATAAAGCTTATTTCTCCAGGAATAGTATCTTATAATAATCTGGTTCCAAGTAGCATTGTAATTCATATGTATAACAAAGGAATATTTCAGATTCCATGTTTTAAACCAGTATAATGATTTAACGAAATGTATCTCAATTTGGCAAGCCCTCTTAAAAAGTACCAAATTTATAACATGTACATATAAATTGATAAAAGACATCAAATATCAAGACCACATTCTCCTAACTAAATATTGGAAAGAAATATTACCATTGGTTGAAGAAAGTAAAATAATAAAAGCAATCACCTTAACGGCAAATTCCATCTCCCTTAAAAAGTTAACATTTACCCAACTCATGATATATAATAATGCCTACTATACACGTCTTAGCTTGCATAAATTTAACCCAAAAAAATCTCTTAAATGCCCATATTGTAAAGATGAAACGGCTGACCTCTTACATATGTTCTGGAGCTGTAAATGCATATATAAACTTTGGAATTCATTAAAACTACAACTACAAAAGATGGGATACCAAAATTCAACACTTTCTTGGGAATTTATGATATTGCATATCCCTCCAAACAACTTATCTAGATCCCAAATGACTATACTCATCAATATTGTCCTACTAATGAAGCTTTATATAGCTACTAACTGGCTGACTCCATCTCAAACCTCATGGGAAATTTTTTGGACCTTAGCGATAAAACACATCTTAGCCCATAAATACGTAATTAATAATCAAAACAAAAATCCATATAATTTGAAACTATGGGAACAAATCTTCAATATTATACTGGTTTAAAACATTGTTTGTTGATTTCTATCAGTTCCTTTTGGAGCCCAATACAGGTAGGCCTGAATAACAGATTGCAAACATTAATGTTGCCATAATGTCCACAGAGGATTTAGGTGCTTTAATTCATAACAATCCTGTCTGACATATACCATATGAACCTTGATATGATGTGGGTTTATGAGACTGGGACAAAAGCTTGAGTATAAATAGAAATATAGTCATCTCTTTGATATCAAATACAGGTATAATGATTATTCTGTTACATATAGAACTAAGATCTCTCATTAAAAGGTAGCTTTCTTGTCTGGAGTGGTCTCTACTGCACTGAACCAGCATGTTCTGCTCTTCTAGGTTGAATACAGGCTGAGTAATCTAGCCTATATGTGTTTCCTTTGCAGAATGTACATCAAGTGCTCAGTTCATTGCTGCTAAGCTGGCATCTTTGAGCACAGTTTCTTCTACCAAAATAAGCTCTGGGGAGATTGCAATGTCTCTTAAGAGAGTTTCTATCTTGGCCAAGGTCTGAGTCTAAACTTTTTAATTACTTTGAAATCATGTCTTTAGACTCAGGCATGCAACCTACTATCTGCAACTTAAAAGACTGCTGTTTGCCTATCTTGATGTTATGATCCCTGTGATTTACCAGAGCAGTTCTTCATCTTTAAGTATTGAAGTCTATCAACTGTCACTAAAGGAGGTCTTATTGACCCTGTTTTTAATCAATCTAGTTTAGATTGTGTTGTCCTTGATAGTTACTCCTCTGTCTCTCACCTTCCATTTACTAGTATAGTTACTGAGACTGCTTACCTGTAAATTTATTTAGCCATAAAAAGTATCTGGTTCATGAACTTTTCCAGTGTGGGTTAGTATGGAGAAACATACTACAGATACTATGCAGGCAGTGATTATTTGGGTTCTGTATGACTTGTTAATGTTTAGGAGTTAATTATTATTACTCTCCTTTGGTTCTTCTTATTGGCAGATCACATCATTTTACTCCATCATCTGTACAGTGACTGTGTGGGTGCAGATACTGTTTGCAATAGCTCTCTTATTTCCTCAGATGTTCCAAACAGATAATGTCCATATTAACTCCTTGCCCTTTAATTTCAGTAATTCAGGCATGCTTGTCATGTAATAACAATACTTTAGCCATGTTGTAGGGGTGAATTTCAGGACCCTTATTGTTCTCTGTACTCATGCTATCATTAAGATAACTCATTTTTAGGAGAGGTATTTAGTATCGCTAATATACAGCTGATGGTCAGCTTTACCTCTTCTTCTCCTCCCATTACAAAACATCTTATTTATTTATTAATTTATTTATTTTATTAATTTTGTTTACTGGGGTGGGGCACAGATCAGATTTTGACCATTTGCACACACAATCTGAATTTCACAAATAGTACTATAAAAAGTTAAGTAAAATTAAAAGTATAACTAAATTATACAGTATAGTGATATTTTGTATGTTTGGGGGAGGGGGTAAGGTCCCATACTGCTATAATACACCTAGACTAATAATCTAATTCTGCAGCACTGGATGTGGGGCACAACTCACTAGGAATATCTATCAGTGCAGGGATAGGGGGAAATGTTAGCCACCAGAGATAACTCTAATTCTTGTGCCTGAATGCCACTTATGAACCTATGAACCTATAAACTTGAACAGCATAGAGGTCAGGGATGAGGGGGACAAAAAATACCAAGGATGTTCAATATGATGTGGTGTAAATGTAAAGGCACATATTTAAATAAAAAGTACAGAGAACCACTAGACACTAAGAAAACACCTTAAAAGGCACTAAGCAGACCTTATACCCTGCACCCTCTGACCAAGTCCTCTGTGCTACCCCTAGTTCAAAAATACAAACGAAAAAACTATGGTTGGGGGAACAGATTCAAACACAGCATCCATGACATAAGAAACCTCAGTAATAGCCTGTTGCACTAACTGAGATATTGGAGTAGCAGGTGTTTTTTGTGTTATATATTGAGGAGCTTGGGCTTAATGCAATGCCTGCAACATGCTGTGTTGTATGTGGGGGGAGGGGCAGGAAATGTAAGGTATACATCTGCACCTCATAAGCAGCTTTTGCCCTAGCATGCATTTACAATGGAAGGACATCAAGTATGAAACTTAAATGTCTGACATTCAAGACTGAACTGACATCACACATGTTGTGGCAACAGGGAGAGGTATGGGGTATGTGGTGGTGTGTGAGTGTGTGTGGTTTACTGTGGGCTTTTGTGTAGGAAGGAGTTACTTCAGGGTTGTGGGGGAGGGGGGCTGTGCTTACATGATGTGTCCACCCCAGTTAACTGCTGCAGGAAAGTGGTGCTCTGCACTTTGTGATAGTTAACTGCAATTCATAGACATGTAAAATAGATGATATTGAGATCTTTCCTTATTGTGGTTAATATGTCTATAAATAACAAAATACTGCATTGTGGTAATAGGCCTTTCTACTGTGGGTCATTTGTGAACTATATGTTGTATATAATTTCTTTTTTCTTTAATGACCAGAGTTTTTTATATTTACTTACATGTTGTCTCTTTCGGCTTTTCGCGGTTAGGGGTCACCAAAGCGGAACTAGTCCTCTAATGATTGGCAGTAGATTTTTACGTGCCGAGTTGCCAGCCCTGACGCACAACCTTCAATGAAGGTACGCCCATTCACGCATGTGTCCACACAGAAGACGCTTTAGCTGAGAATCGAACAGGACAACGCCTTACTGTGAGGCGACAACACTACCACAGCACCACCACACATATTATTTATTATTTTTATATTTACTTTAATGATCATTATTTCTTCAAGCATAACTTCAGCGTGATACTATATAAGCTACATATCTGGGCAAAACACCCAGATGGGGGATAAGTACACTAAAAATGCTTGTGGTATTCTGTTCATTAAATTGCAAAAGCCTCAGTAAACTTCAGTAATATTTGATTGCTTGTGTACAGATTATTTATGGTTACTAGGTTTCCTGCAATATGAACTAGAGAAATATGCTGATAGCTTTTGGATTTCAAGAAAACATCAAGAAAATATTAGACAGAGGAAACTCAATTTCTCACCTTCAGCAGAAAAAATGGACGTCCTTGCTCTGCGTGTAGGGCATAGGCCGCTCTGTTATTAATATCAATATCTGCCTTGTGGCTGAACAGCCTTCCACCTCTTCAAACATTTTAACCATCTTCTCTAACTGCACTACATGTAAAACTGTAAGCAGAAGCAGACCTGCCACATGCTTAACTGTGACCTTGATGACCTGTGTTTGATTAGCAGCACATGCTTTTGAGGGGCTGTGCTTAGCAAATAGACAAATGATCATTTTAGCTTCTCTGTTATGAGGAAAGGAATAAACTCTGGATTTTCAACTGGGTGACATACCAGGATGACTATGTATGACCCTGCTGATCACACACTGCTGAGTGGTACTTGTACTGCAGAACTCAGTACTAGTCATGTGTGGCAGTAAATATGCTTTACCAAAAGTGATTAGTGGTTTGTATACCATGAGATAGCTGCAGAGGGACTCACTCCATAGAGCTGAGTGGGTAGTCTACTTCACTGGATCTGAAAGCTGGCCTCCTTCCTACCACCCAATTTCATCAGAGAGGGGTATAAATTGGCTGATTGGGCAGGAGCAAATGAGCTGCAGGATTCTTACCTTGCCCAGGAATATCTGGTCCTCACTCCTAACAAGAAAAAACAGGGCTGATTGGGTACAGGCAGAGGCACCATCCAGCAGATCCAGCAGAGGCTGTCATTCCTCAAAAAAAGGCTGCAAATTTCTCTCACTGACCTGATGGTATCTTTAAAGGGCTACCTATTGAAATGTTGGCACATGAAATGCTGAGTGCCGATAAGCCCCCCTCCAAAAAAGAAAATAAAGAGAGGAAACACAGGAGAAGAGTACATTTCAAACGTTGGTCTTCTCCTTTATACTTCTTTTTGCAGGCGCTAGCCCCTGCACCACCACACTCTGAAAACTTATATATACTAACTCCAATATTGCCATACCTTGGAGGAAAGGGAATAGTCTGAGAAAAGGCATTTTACACTTAGTATATGTATGTCAGTTCTTTTAGACATTTAGCCTCCATATTTTGGAACTCACTCTAGTGGGTCCAAACATTTCGAATGATTACCTTTTAAAAATCTAACACAGTACAATTATTCTAATAGTGGTATCTCTTAAACAAGAAATACTTAAGGTGGTCATCTTTGTGAGCTAAGAAACACCAGGAAGTATACTTCCTGACTTTTTTTTTTTGAGATGTTGTGGGGAAAATGTAAAAAAGAAGGTTCATTTAGTCCATAGAAGGCCTGGAATATGTTACTGCCAAATGTAATTGTAGATATAATTACAATTTGAAAATGTTATGAAAATAAACGAAAGTAAGGTCTGTTGAAAATAGATATAATACTGTTAAGTGACAAGTCTTTTATGGTCTTACCAAGGTGTGTTCTGGTAAATTGTGAAGCCTAGGAATTATATAAGCCCAGATAGTAAAAATACCAGTTCAGTTATTTTTTATTATTGTATATTTGTTTATATGATTATCTTTTCAAGGTTTACACAATGTACATTGTTCTTACTCTGGAAAATATTCCTCTGCCATATCAGTTTGCTACCTACTCTTTTACTTTCTCTGCCATTTTCAGATCAACACAGCATAAATGTTTGCCATTACAAACTAAAACAAAGAAATAAAGAAAAAATGAATGTAATATGATATGTTATGGGTTTATGAAAGCATTTATAGAACACATTTGCAATTTTATTTATAGATGGCAGCGATACCACAATAAGCAGGATTGTGCTTTTTTGTGAAGTTTTAACCATTGTCAAGGGCATATACTTCTGAGATGCATCTCCAGGAATATGTTTCAGCCAAAGGAAGTCTGGGAGAATAACACCTTGTCCTTGAATCTCTTTCCTTCATCAGGGTAGTTCTAGACTGCCTGTACAGGACTGAGCGGCAGGTGTAAGCTGAGTAGAAGGACAATGGTCCAGGAAATCAGGAGGACTAAAAAAGTAGGACTGAGTGAGTTGTCAATCAAGAGGAGGGGGTTGGACGAGATATCAGAAAGAGAGGAGTAAGCAGCAGAAATACAAAACATTGATGCCAAGACCAAGTAGCTGTCAGTTTCACTGAATTTTGATAGAGTAAGCAGTGGCTTATTTTGCCTATGACTAATGTGATTACAGGTGAATTCTAGGCCTAAGACAGAGGTGAGAGGTAAAGTCTACCTAGTAGTATTGAGCTGGGTGGCTGGGGAATTCTGATTTTATCAAAGAAGGAACTGGGGTATTATATTAGCTCTCTATTTATGTATCTAATGATCTATCTATCTATCTATCTATCTATCTATCTATCTATCTATCTATCTATATGACCATCCTTAAGGGAAGAAACAAATGGAATGGCATGGGCAATTTACAGATGCTTGTATTATAGTAGTAAAGCAGTAGTGGGGCCCAGTTAATGGCAGAAAGTACTGATAATTTGTCATCATTGTTAATTGTCATTTTTTAAATTGCTTTGAAATGGAGCATCAGGTATTTGTGATAAAAAATACAACATGAACTAGACTGCTGGTAACTGTTAAAATGAAATGTATAAATATGGGTTGTAGTGATTTGCCTGAATGCACCATGTGATGTGAAGAATGAATGCTGAAGATGTGCTAAAATATGAAGGGAAAGAGAGAGAAAAGTTTTGTGAATAATGAGTACTTAGAAGAACCACGCTGAGAACAGAGATATAGAGGTTACTTTATCTGGAATGATAGAGCAATTTAGGCAGATTGCAGAGATGTGGATAATGCAGTTGGGTTAGAAATACCTCATAGTATAATGGCAGAAGGCTGTTAGCCATTTGGATAATGCTGTAAGAGAAGCTTTTAAACAGTTATAGACAAAAAAAAAACAGATTAAAGTCACAGAGGGAATAATAGTGATGTTGGCTGACAGAAATAGTGCAAAAAAGTGTGTAATTAGTGCTTAAGGGTAGTGATAACTGAACTAGAAGTAAATCTGTGGGCTGAAACATAAACTGAACCTTCATTAGAAAAATGCATGTGCTAGGATTCAGATTTTAACAGGGGACTTTTGGAGACTAATAATCATGTTGGACAGCTGAATGGTGCAGTTTGATGGCTTTTAGACAATGGAAAACCATGGAAAACATATAGGAAAGCTGATATAGGCTTTGGCATGCTATTTTCCTTTATTGCCATTTTAGCTACTTCTTAACTGGCTAAGCCCACTGGAAAAACTGTCTGTTTTCATGGACAACCCAGGAATACTGTCTTACTAAGAACCAAACAGTAGACAAATGAAGGTGGAAGGAACCAAACCCTGGACCTAGGACACAGGAAGCAGCTCATTCATAGCTTTAATTCTCATTGCTAAAGACCATCTAACCCCTGAGTGCACATTGCTGACTACTGTATCAGTATTCTGAGGTCAGTAGGATCACAGCAGAAGTTATCAGCTCAAGAAAGGAACAATAATTTCAATGGGAAGAGCAGAGAAGATAGGAAATTTGTGGGTGATGCATAGATAATCTTGGAGGACATTAGTGGAGTAACCGTTCTGTTTGTGTGCTGGCAAGAAAAAAGACAAAACAGTTGATTTTGCTTTGCATTGCTTATAGATGTGCAATTTGTGCAGTAGATTAGTGGATAAAGATTGAGAGTGTCTGTTCCACTAGAGGCAGAGGACCAATAACATACAAACACACACACATAGACATACACAGTATATATGTGTGTGTGTGTGTGTGTGTGTGTGTGTGTGTGTGTGTGTGTGCACGCGGGCATGTGTTTGTGTGTATATATATATATATATATATATATATATATATATATTCACTACTAAATCCCGAAACCGCACAATACCGACACTGAAAATACCGACGCCCAGAAGAATGAAACTACAAAATACCGAAATCAACAAAACAACAAAATAAAACCCCAAAACCAGCAATAACAACATGTATGCAGGGGGCAAGCCCCCCTGCACTCCCCACACCCCCTGTAACTTAAATATACCTACTCCGAGATCGCACTACACTTGGGAGAATGGCAAACTTACGTTTACGCACTATATGGCAATCTCCATTATTCGCCGTCGGGATTCTGGAGTTTCGTTCTTCTGGGCGTCGGTATTCTGTGGTTTCGGGCTTTCGTAGTTTTCCCATATGTATATATATATATATATATATATATATATATATATGTATATAAATCCATAGAAAAAGAAACAAACTGATACTTCTTGAGCATCAAAATTACTGACTGAGCCTCCTTAAAACCAAGAAAAAAGAATCATGAACTGTAGCCATTCTTAGTTGAGACTTTGAAGAATCCAAGCACATATAACTGTGCAGAAATCAATACTTCTTTACGGAAAAATAAAAAAAATAATATATTAAATGGATGAATGCTTTCACCCTTAACAGACATTTATCAGATATAACTCCCGAAGCTTTATTCAGAGGATAGTGCTCATCCATTTAAGATTTTTTTTTATTTTTCAGTAATAAACTATTGATTTCTAAGTGACATAAAAGTGCTTGAGTATGACAAAGTTCATCTAGGATTGGCTGCAGTTTATGGTTCAAGACTCAGCCAGCAACGTAGATGCTGAAGAACAATCCATTTTCCCTGTGAATTGATGTTTTTCATTAAGGCTTGGAGGAATCTTACCCCCTTTTGCACCTCACTACAAGTATATCTGTTCTTAGAGCGAGAAACAGAGAGAGGGAACTTAACTTCTGCTTGAACCTACTAAGTGTAGCTCAACAAATAATTCACATCTAATCACTGAACAACACAACTACCAATCAAGAGAATATTGAAAAATCATACCCCCCCAAAAAAAAAACAGTAAGCTCCCTGCATCCCCATCACCTCTGGTTAGTTATATGTATCAACTCCAAGATTGCACTACAGTGGGAAAAGAGCATATTTCCTGTTCCCTACTGTACCATGATCACATTGTGAAAAAGCTGGCACTTTTTGATCAGCTCTGTCAGATTTTTCATATATATCCTCCAAGAGACACATTTTCAAACATTATACATTTTTCATCATCATTCTTTCATTTTACCAAATAAAGTGCACAACAGGAGTGGCTCGTGGCATTGGACTGCAAAACAGCAGCCGCCCCAGCTGTGTGAAGAAAAAGAAAAGACACGTCCACAATAAAACATTTTTAAATTAAAAAAAACTGGCTGGCTTGCTGTAAAAATGAGTCTGACTGACTCGCAAAATCCCAGAATTCGAACTGCGCATGCTCATTGCTCGGCGAGTTCCGGGTTTTTTTTTTTCTCTGAAGCTGGACTGTCTCAGACTGCTGTAAAGGCAGTCTGGACTAGGGAGAGTTCTGCATTAGTATGTGATGCCCGGGAGTCTGTGCGGTAACCATTGCCTACAGTGCAGATTCTGACAGTTTAAGAAAGATTTTTCAGAAGAACTGGGACATCCTTATGGAGGATGTAGATATTAGTACCCGGTAAGGTGATAGACTAACAATAACATACAGGAAGAGTAGAAATTTAAAAGATCTCCTCAATTGTGGACACCAACTGCATGGGTACAACAGTTCGGGCACATTAAAATGTGGAACATGCAATTGGTGTCATAAAATGAAAGTGGGTAATTCATTCATTATTAATAATCTGGAATACAGTATCAAAGGTAGATACAACTGCTCTTCTAAAGCAATAGTATATACGGCTATATGTGACCTATGTCCAGTATTTTACATAGGTAAAACAGAGAGGAAATATAGCCACAGAATCTATGAACATGTATATGCCATCAAAAATAACAACTTGAATAATGCTTTGGCAAGACACATTCATGCCAACACTGACCACAATTTTGGATTCCTGGCCATTGACCATGTGGACGTACATGAAAAGAGACAATGGGTTGTCCATTTAGAAGTGAAAGAACTAAAATGGCAGGTATTATTGAGAGCAGACAAGTGGCCAGGCATTCATGAAATAACTTCCATCACACCTGTTTTAAAACTCAAAGTCCTAGAAAGAAACAAAATAGTTGAAGGGGCAGTATATTTACCATGAATAAATAGTATAAAATAATTTCCTATTGTAGGGATATGTGTGTGTGTATATATATATATATATATATATATATATATACACATATACACACACACATACACACATACACATTTTTGCTTGCAACATTTATAAGAAAATGTGTATTCTTTATATCCTAGATGCATTATTTATTTATTCATTTACACATTATTTAAGGTTTATGATTTATATACAACAGTTTGGCACACTTACAAATGTTTAGAATTTTTATACACACACACACACACACACACACACATATATATATATATATATATATATATATATATATATATTAGAGAACTTTTATTTATTATGGGATATGAGGGGTTAATTTTCTTGAGATGATGTCAGTAGTTTCATCCAATCAGAAAGTAGAGTGTAGAGGCATGGCTAGCATGAGCTCCGAGTAGCAGCCTTTCACTTCAGCTCTGTCTTTTCAAATTATTTTTGACAGGAATTTTTTTAAAAATACTATCCTAACAGTGGAAAATTTTATACCATTGGATTCATTATAACAGATACCTGGATAGTATTAAAAACTTTTTTTGATACTATTAATTTTCTTGTCAAATCAGCAGTAAGAAGTTTTTTTCAACAGACAACAACATGAGCTTTACCAAAACTTCACATTCTGACATGACTTTTAAAAAGGAACTGCAATCTTTATTAATCAGCATCCAAGAATTAACATCCAAAATAGACAGATTGGATATGAAACTGGATACTTTTAAAGAAAAATCTTCAAAGCAGATAGACCTTCTTCATGAGGTTCTGCAGCAACAAAAACAACTAATTTCTGGGATTGAAACAGCCTTAAATGACATGGAAACTCGGGTACAAGAATGTGAGCACAACATAGAATTTCTTTTAAAGCAAAATACATTACTTCAAACAAAAATAGATTTGAAAAGAGGTCCCGTCATAATAATATAAGAATATTTGGCTTACCTGAAAATATAGAAAATAATAATATGGAGAGATTTCTGTCATCCTGGATACCTGCAGTTTTAAATCTTCCTGGGGCTCTTTCCTATGGAGTTGAGAGAGCTCACAGGTCTCTAATTTCATCAAAAAATAATAAAATTAACTTAACAAGGTCTGTAATTGTTAAATTTGTATCTTTTCATGACAAAGAAATTGTCCTTAAAACTGCTTGGTCTAAAGCTCCAATCAAAACAAAAGACAATTTGATATGTTTTGACAATGACTATTCCCCTTTGTTATTATCTAAAAGAAAAGCCTTTTTACCTTTGATTAGAGAATTAAAGAAAAAAACTAATAAAAACACAATTACTATTTCCTGCTAGACTGAAAATCTTTCATCAAAACACTACAAATATATTTGAAGATGTAGATTCTGCCCTCTCATACATTAAAACAAACAAAATACTAGCAAAACTTGAATATATGGAGTGGATAAATACAAGAACAAAACAACTTGCTGAAAATGGAACATGGATTAGTACAGAACAAAAGAAAAAACATAAGAAGTGCCTATCTTCACTGCATATAAGACCAATAATGCCAGAACTTCTTGCATGAATTCCAGAAGTTGGGGAGAAGGAAATTGAGACAACTGGTAAGTTATTATTTAAATATTTTCCTTGGTTGTTATTTTGAACATGTTACAATTTATAATCTTAATCTTCTTATGTAAAACAAATATCAAATAGTTCTATTGCATTGCTTACATAATTAAAAGGGTGTTTAGTGTTCCATGATGTTAATAATTTCATCTTTTGGTTATTATAGTAAGCTATAGTGTTATAGAGCTTGTTGTTACTACTAGATAGAAACAAAACTTACTGGTATATTTAAACAGTAGTGTATAGTTAGCATTTATATATACTGATGTCTCTTTAGCATCTCTTTGTCTATGAGATGTGTGGCAACATACAATAACTACATGTAATAGAGAGGTGATTGTTATATCTTTTATTACATATGTACTGCAGAGACAGTTGTCATTTGTGACATTGCTGGTCATGGATCTCTGGTTTTATTTTATGTGGCTCTTCTCATGTTCTAAAGTCACTGAGATGGTTGCTTATGGCTCTTGGTTGGGGTACTTTGTATGGGTAGTAGTGCTTGTGTTTTGTGCATGGTTTTGGCTACCCTCTCTTGGTTCGCAATTAAATTGTATTTTGTAGTTTAGTAGCTGTGCAAATGACTGAAATACGTAGATTTTTGATGTAGGATGTTATGGTGGTTTGGTTCTGTTTTTCATTTGCCCATTTTTTTTTTTTTTTTTTTAGATTCCAGGTTTGCAAATGCTGGGCAAGTCTTGAGGTGCTCAAAAGCTTCAAACTTGAAGTACATACTTAAATTTTCATGTTGAGACACTCTTGATCTCGATGCTCAGCTCCTGACGTATTTGACTGAACTTTGAACTGGTGTGATTACCTCAGTCGCATAGAATTGAATTATTTTCACTGCTTTTGTTAAAGAACTGAGAAGTGATATCTAATGCCTTTAAACTACATTTTATCATACCCATATCTGAAAATGATACTATTAAAGAAAGAACTTGAGGGAGAGTGAATGGAAAAGCATAAGTAATGACCAACAACATACACCAAGATATCTGAGCCTGATATTAATTTTGCTAACTTTTATATTATAATTTTGTAAAGATTGATTTTGACCTACAAATAATATATACATGTTATTAGTATTATGCAAATATAACTGTATAAGTGATTAGTTTTATTGTAATAATTATTTCAAAAGATTTTTCACGTTATGTAGTGCTTTGAAACTGTTTAAAGAACAATTAATGAATAGTTATATGCATTGTGATAAGTTAAGCAGTCAATGCACTAAGATTAATAATAATACAAGAGAATAATACAAGAGAATATATAGATGTTACTTCTTTATACACTGGTTCACCAAAGTCAATATATATACATTAACAATATGCTTGGGATCACATGGATGTTAGATTACATTTTCATGGACTGAAGTTTTAGTAGAACTATAGCTCTAGTTATTTGATTATTATGCTAGAACAAATTTTAAACTGTTGTTTGACATTTACTGTTTATACCATGCTAAGGTGAATATAACAAACTGTATATAAAATTTAAATGCACTAAAACTAAATGATTAGGGAAATATTATTTCTCCCTTTTCTTCTTTCCCTTTTTTCTCTTCTCATTATAAAACATGGATTTATTCTTTACATTTTTTGCATATAGATTAAAATTGTCTAGTTCAATACTTGTATTAATAATTCTGCTTTTTCTATATCAAGGTTCCAAATGAATAACTGTAGTTATATCTTACTATTACAACTACTTGACATACACAATAAATTAGACATCTTAAAACAGAATCAAGAGAGAGATATTGATATCAATGGAAAAAAGAAGGAAATAAACTTACTAAACAATAAGTATCTAGAGATATTAAACCATAAAACCATGATTGCTTCAGAAAAATTTAAATTTATACAATTTTCCACTAATCCACAATCACTAAACACGTTAGCTAACAAAACTAAAAGGCTATGCAAATGTAAGCATATAAATGAAATATATTCACCTAAGAAAAAAGGACGGTCTCAGATATACAAAATATATTTACTGAATTTAGACAATTTTTCATTAATATAAATCAGCATACCAAGACAATTGATTCTAATGAAGAAATCAAAACCTTTATTAATAAATACATTCATAATAAACTTTCAAATGAACAAACTAATATTATAGACAAGCCCATTACCTTTAAAGAAATTGAAACACAAATTGCTAAATTAAAATTAAATAAGGCACCAGGCAATAATAACCCAATTATATCAAGGTAGCCAAGCATACATTAAAATAGGAACAAATATTTCTCAAAATATCTCCATTATTAAAGGCGCCAAACAAGGTTGTCCATAAGATCTTGCCTTCAAATTCTCTAGAATTATTACATAAGGTATACAGTATTCCTCATAATGGAAATATAATACCACCCTCATGGAAGTACACTTTTAGAACCCCCATCCTGAAATCCAATAAAGATCCCATTCAGTGTTCATCATAAAGGCCAATTTCTCTGTTGAATGTTGACTATAAAATGTTTATGTCAATATTTGTTGATAGGCTTAAAATCTTTTTACCATCCCTAGTAGAAGATGATCAAACTGGTTTCATTATAAATAGAAATTCTTATGATAATATTAAAAAATATCTTTAATATAATCAGTTAAACCTTTAAATAAAAATCTAACATTAATCAGCCTAGATATAAATTGTGCATTTGATTCAGTTAATTGGGACTACTTATTCATTTTATTAGAAGGATTAAACTTTTCAAATAATTTTATTAGTTTAATAACCCAATTATATCAAGGTAGCCAAGCATACATTAAAATAGGAACAAATATTTCTCAAAATATCTCCATTATTAAAGGCACCAAACAAGGTTGTCCATTATCTTCTTTATTATTTACATTAATTATGGAGCCCTGGGCCAACTTGATAAGAAATAATGTGGACATTGAAGGATACAAGTTAATCTCAAATGAATCCTACAAAATACAAATGTTCGCTGATGATATGCTACTCACTTTAGAAGGAAATAATTCCATCAGAGCATTATTCTCAGATATAGAGTATTTTCAAAAAAATCAGGGCTCCTCTTTAATAATAACAAAACACAAATACTAATAATTGGCCCTAAGAAATTTGATTTACACGATGATTATAAAAAATACATAACGGAATTGGAAGAAATATGTTATTTGGGTATTGTAATTACTAAAAATATTAAAAATATTGTTCAAGTAAACTATAACAAAAGTCTAAAGGAAATAGAAAACCTTACTCAAAAATGGAATAAGATCCCATTCTCAATGGATGAGAAACTTTTAATAATTAAGATGATATTTCTACCCAGTATTTTTGTATAGTATTCAATTTCTTTACCCCCCTCCTACTTATATTATTAAAAAATTAAATTCTGTGATGCATACATTTTTATGGCACTCGACCAAACCCAGAATAGCTTGGTCCATTCATATGAAAAATTGGAATAATGGAGGTATAGCTATCCTGAATTTAGAAATTAATGCAATCTCATCAATGGTTAAAACTATTTCTCTTCTTATATATCCACAATACTCAGCCAAATGGAAAAAAAATTCTAGAAATTTTAGTTTGTAAAGCAATAAATAACAGATCCCAGAAAACAGACCTGTTAGATAATACTTTCTTATGGGTTTTAAAAGAATACATTACTTTTAATAATACTCAGAATTTTAAATCGAAGTATATAACTCTTTTATTGAAATCTTTCAGAAATGTAATGTTTAAATTTAATAATTGTAAAAATTGGTTATTTCTGTTATTTCCAATAGCCTACACACACAGTGTTATATTCTCTTCTGATTATACAACAATGTGTTCATTTAGAGAAAAAAATAATATTTTGGTTTCACATGATGTCAAATAATGAATTAAAATCTATTGACATACTTAAAAATGAATATGAAGATGTCTCACTTTCTTTGTTGGACTTGCATGAAACAAGGAAATATATTTTAAATAAGTCTGATACTATGTCTTTTACAACCAATAATTCAATACCTAAGATTATTCAATATATATGGTTTTATCTATACAACATAAATCTCCTACAAAAACATATTATCTCACATATATAAAATAATTAAACTTGATTTGGAAGCTGTTTCAGATACCAATTGGAACTACTTTAGTTAATAATCATTCTCCTACAGAAAATGATAAAATAAACATATTACAATCAGCTAGTCTTACCACCTTGAAATGGAAACTTTTTACTTGGAGATAGTTACACAGATCTTTTATTACCCCATTCTCTAGTAAATTTAACAAAAGTAATGTCAACTGTTGGTGGTGTAATAAAGAAATAAATGCAGAATGGGCTCACATGGTATATGATTGTGTAATTTTAAATGAATTTTGGAAAAATGTTAATTCCTTTTTACAAGCTATTTTCACCGATAATTTTACTTTCACCATGTCACTTGTTATTTTCAATACTCCAGTACCTAACTGTATAAGCAAAGCTAATCAATCTTTAGTCTGGACTATATTATCAGTTGCCAGAAAAATAATTACAAGAAACTGGAAATTCAGTACTACTCCCTCAATTCAAGAATTCAAAGCTTTACTTCTGAAAGTCTGTAATTTGGAATATTTAACTATCAAATCAAGATCTCCTCGGAATACTGTTAAATGCAATATATGGAAAATAGTCTACAATTTATTACAAAAGTAATTATTTAATCAATTTATAATTGTTGTGAATGTCTTTGTATATAGTTTATTTATGTCTGTTGTATCATTATTTGACTATCTATTTGAAAATTGTTCATTTCTAATGTACATATTTATTTTTCAATTTTAATTCTAATAAAACTGTTTAAAAAAGAAAGTAGAGTGTACTATTTAAATTTCAGATTGATTTTATTCATTTGTCTGAAGTTTACATGTGTTAAATGAAAGTGCTCATGTGTTTATTTTATTATTTTTACAAATAAATTATCAAGTTCTTTTATCTTGCAACTTTTTTGTGCCTTCTTGCCTTTTTGACTCTAGAATATAGTGTACATAAGACATTGTTTCTAAACAGGAGTATCCACAATCATCCATCAAACAGGAATGCTGGTTCAGGATAACTGAGTTTCAACACTTTTATATGTTGCCCAAGAGGAACTCAGCACTTTGAGAAATGATAGTGACAGTTCCAGTTAACACATGAAGATAAAACTCTTGAAAAACAGAATATCATGAGATAACAATCATTGGAGGAACAAGATAATGGGATGAATTTCCCTCTCACTACCATGCCTTAGGATACCAAAACAATTCATACCCTCCACTTGTACACATCAGGTATGGCACCTTAAAAGTTATATATTCTAATGTATTTCTAGTGATCACTGCAGTAACTTTACCCAATCAGAACCGATGTGGAGCAACACAAGACTAAGGAAGCAGTACGAAGTTAGAATGTGTGCAGTTCATCATACAGATGTCAGAATATGAGGGCACACAGACTCTAAGAAAAGTCCAGCATCTGGACACAAACCTATGTAACACTGAAAATGTGTACCATATTTACCAAGCATGAGGGAAGTAAACATATTTAATTTAATACCAGAAGGGGTAAATGGGAAACTATGTTTATTATTTGTTTGGTGATAACATTGTTAGTAACCTCAATGGAGAAATGCTTAACTTTATCAGATGGGTGAGGTAGGGAATATCCAATAGCAAGATTTCTAGTTAGCTGTAACTGAGAAAACCAGCTTCACTGTTTCTTTAAAGTGCAGAAAAACTAGAAATGGGAATGCCAGTCATTTGTCTGGGAGTAAAACACTAATAATTATATACATTTATTTTGCAGGGAGGCACTAATGATTTGAAGTTTATATCACTACATAAGAAGAAATATATAGTTTTTGATATAAATGAGTATTTTGAAACTTTAAATCTAGAGCTTGCATTATGTAAAATCCATCCTAGCTTGCATTTGTCAAACTACCAGTGGTTGAAGGCAAAATTGTTAAAGAATTGGCTAAGACAAATGCATTTTGTCATCAATATTAAATTTATACAAAATTATGAAAACTATGCTTATAATTTAAGGAGGTTTTCAGGGGATGGAGTTCATCTTAATTATTATGCATCTAAGGTTCTGTCAGGCTTTTTTTGAAAAGTGTTTTAGGGTCTCACATGAGCTGCTCCATTTGTGCAATAGAAACAGGAAATTTAATAAATCTTTAAAGTGTTTCCATTGTAGTGCTCAATGCTTGAGGAATAAAGGAAGTGATTTAAAATGTACTGCACTTCCAGAGACATTTGATTTAATTGCTCCTACTGAGAAATGGAATTCATCTGACTTACAAATACCAGAATATAACAGATTTTAATGCTTGCAAACAAGCAAGAGAGGTGGAAACATAACTTATGAGTTAAAAATTCAGTTTCTTGTAAACTTGTAAAGACTATGGCTGACTTGGAGTGTGTAATAGTCCAAGCTTATGGAATATTGCTGCATAATCTTATAACACTGATAATTTGTTATCATATACCTACAATGGATTTAGATACTCACTATGATTATCTGTCAACATTAAATATGAATTTAGATAATGGAAATCTTGTACTGATAGGTGACTTTAATTATCCTACTATTGACTGGCAAGTAAATGAAGGAGGAATTAATTGTGAAGGAAAATTTCAAGTATCATAATATTACACAATTGATTTTGAAACTGACTCAAGCTCATAATATCCTGTATTTGTTAGGTACAGGTAATCCAATTTTAATTGAAAATATTTGGATTTCTCCTCTTTTAAGATTATCTGGTCATTTGTCTTTCTCATTTGAAATAGTTGATAAGTATAAAC
The DNA here is from genome assembly GCF_019279795.1 of Protopterus annectens. Taxonomy (NCBI): domain Eukaryota; kingdom Metazoa; phylum Chordata; order Ceratodontiformes; family Protopteridae; genus Protopterus; species Protopterus annectens. The sequence goes on along the minus strand of NC_056735.1, from coordinate 636,062,908 downwards.
AGAGAGTATCATCTAAACATTACAATTATGCTCTAATTGATTATATGTTAAAGAATGATTTACTGTCTTTGGATTGAGTGGAGATGGCTGAATCAGTTATTGGAGGTTATGATATTATAGAATATCTATTATATAACAGTGTAACTGGGACAGCTTACTATAGAAAAGAAAATTCCAAACATAAATTCCCAGTATGGCGGAATTGTAATCTGAACCTATAGAAGGCACATAGCAAGGAGTACTAAAACAAAAAGTGTCTAAAAGGGCAAGCAGAAGTAAATGAAAACACAAAATTTATTAGAATGAATAATAATAATAATTACTGAGCACTTTTGTTCTAAAAAGTATACAACTTCATTGAGTAAACACTTTAACTAACATGACACATATTTAAAAACACTTGACCCAATCAAAAATGGATAAATATATTAATTCAATTAAAGCTTAAAGATAAAATACATAATATTGAAATACATAAAATTCCCTCAATAAGTTAAAGGGTGCAGGTGTATGTATAATAGTCAAATGTATTACACTTAACACTAATAAAATACCCTAATAAACAATGTAAAAGTTCAAAATCTGATCACAAGTTCATAGCCCTAAATTTAAGCATGCTACTGATTGAAATAATATCATTAAGACTAGTGAAAACACTGGAGTTAAGTTTAAACTGCCAATACAGTTCATGGAACTGGAAGATACTGTTGGCATCTCCTACTGTGGAGTTGTGTTGTATAAAATCCACTGTTTACTAAGGGGCATATCTCAGAGTCATTTACTGGGGGATGCAGATTATGCACTGGAACAGTGGCTGATGACATCCATCAGAAATGCACACACACCCAAATGCCACAATGAGGCATATTCTCAAACTGGACATATCAAAGAGCATGTGTTTGTGCTGCTGAAGTCACGGTTCTGGTGTCTAGATACATCTGGAGGAGCCCTGCAGGACAATCCATGGACATTCAAAAGGAACCTGGATAACTGGATGGGGCAACATAAATTCTACTAGGAATAGCACCCACAACCCTCTTGGACATGGGCAGTCTTTACTAAATGCAATCTTGGGTATCAACTAACATAGCATTTCTGTCCTATTAAATTGGGATGAAATGGTTAGGCTTGAAATGACCTCTGGGTTGATAGCCCGGTAATCTCCTATAATCCTATGATCCGATGACATGTACTGAAATATTCACAGTACATGCCATGCTACACAACATCATCCTGAGAAAACGACATCAGCAGGATCAACCTGGGGAAGGAGTACACATACCAACACCAATGCCAAAGTCACCATAGCCACAAGTAGATGAGGATTCAGATGAAGATCCAGCAGTTGCTGTGGGTGTAGGTGTGCTCAATATGCTTTTGCATTGCTAAGAGGTATCACATAGCACACTCACTCAGCATTAAAGGGCCTAAATCCTTCCTCCTACACACATACATATAGTAACATTGATGACAGGCAACTCTGACAACCTTTACCTCCCCATGTTATGTCTCTGTACTGCTTGTATTAGACAGAGTCATCCCTGAACGAAACCTGTTTTAACTGCTGGATTTACAAGGTAAATGTTGAACCTCGAGTGTATTTTATAATAATATAAATGACTGGCATATCCTTGAATTTTGTTACTTGGTAGTGTAAGCAAGTAAAAAGTGGGAGATTTGTACAGAAATGACCGTAACATGTGAGAGCAGAGACTTATTTGACTTACCTGTATATGTGTCCATTATTAAGAAGTAGGTCTCAGGCATCAAAAATTCACACAGCCATACTTCTCAAAAGTAGTGATGGTCACTGCATGCCCTCAGTTTAGTACCATATGTTTCTACTTGAAAATCATTAAAGTGAAAGTAATGATACACATTTCAGTATCAGACTTCACAACCCTCAGAAAATCATTAACAATAAAGTTGGAAAATTTTGATGCTATAAGTACCAATTAATTATTGATACCAAAATAAGTCAAAGTTACAATTACTAGTTCAGCATCACAAATGCAGCTGTACTAAGCACTAAGTCAGCTACATACCCTGAGCATCAGACACAGAACTTATATATCCCTGAATCCAAAAGATACAAAAAAGAGGGATATGGCACAGTTATCATCACTTGCACAGGGTATGTTGGGGGGCAGGAAGCTTAAACTGACACTAAATGTCAGTGAGTGTATGTGAGTAAGAAAGAGAAGTAGGCAAACATTTGGATAAACCAACAAATGGCCAGTGAGACAAAATGAGTTTTAAGTTGCAAGGCTGAACCATGTAACTGATGTATGTGCGTCTGTAGGGGTCCTCCAGGTGAAATTGGTGTGTGAGTGTCTGCATGAACGCAGCATAGCTCTCTGCTTACATAATGTCTTGATATGTCAGGCAGGTGTGAGCTGTGCAAGGTAGAGGTGGCAGTTCATCATTGTCATCCTCAACCATGAGAACTGGCTCTGCCAGGAGTTGCACCAGTGCATCCACTCCCATGGTTAGATGCACTACTGCTACCTGAGCATGACTGATGTGTGCTGGACGAGATCCCCTTACAAGGCTTGCCATATCTGGGAGTGGACAGCTCAACCACTGATGGAGCAGTACATGTACTGCCAATATGGGAGGGTGATCGGGCATGGCCACACTGGCTAACAGCAGATAATGTGGCTGACCTATACTCACAAAGAGGCCGTCCCCCTCCCAGCAAATGTTCCATCACAGACACCGCTCATTCCAATGTGCCATTCATCTGATCGATTGAAGTGGCAACATGGTGGAGTCAGTCATGCATGTCAGGTTGTGCCACATCTACAACCCTAAGAATTTCCCTAGGGCACATATGGGAACATGCTTGTGCCTCCGTGACAGCCCTAAACATACATTGAGTGGCACAGGAAGAGACACCTGGATCAGGTGAAGAATGGACAGCAGGCATCCTCTGAGCACCCCTAACAACCCTCCTGTGTGGCAGCTGACCCACACTTTGGCTATGGCCAGAGTTAGCAGGCATTGAAGCTGCAGTAACCATACTTCCTTGAGCAATTGTTTCGCCCTCTACCTGGCCAATATCTCTGGGGTCACTGGAATGGGTAGGTATAGGCCTATGGGCTGTCCAAGATGGAATTACAGAGGATGGCTGTATGTTAACCTCATTGTCAGATTCAATCTCTGCACCTGCTGGCTTGGCCTCTGTTTGGCCACCATCATCATCAGAGTCTGCTGATACTCTGACATCAGGCGGTAGAAGTCCCACACTTCCACTGTCAGTATTACCTGTGATAATAAGCAAAAAATACAGGACAAATTAATATCAAAACTACTATATTCCAATATATACTAACAATATAACAGTCCTGCCACTATTAAACAGTATAGCAATACACACAACAGTCTTGACTCAACATGACATACTAAAATATTTATCTGAATTGCTCATCAGTACTGACATAAAAATGTTTGGCTTACCATCTTCAGATGAGGGTATCATCTGCATGCCAAATGGTCCTGGAAGACGTTAAGCAAATGGTAAGGACAACATCATCACAATTAGCAATAGCACTTTATATGTCCATTAACTATACTTTCAACAAGAACTTGGATGACAACTCCAACCTAAGCTAATTAATCAAAATGTGTTAACTGTAGCAATGTTCAATATCCCCCCAAAAAAAATTGTGTGAAACAGAAATAACGTATTGATTTAAAATATTTTACTATACAACAACATTCAACAACTGAGATGCAAAAGCCTACCTGGAAGCTCTTCCTGCAACATACTTGCTGTCCCTGAAACAGTAGCACTAATGTTAAGAACATGCTGTTCTGCACTTTCCAGGGAGCTGTATGGATCCCTGACAGTGGACAGGAACACTTCATTTGGTGTTAGTGTGACTCTGTAGAAGGCACCCCAGTACCCATCAGATCATGGCCCACTGCAGCTGCTCTCCTTTGTGCAGATGAGATCATGTCAGTGGTCCTATGGTGCATCTCCTCATATGTCCTGCCGTAGCCACCCACAGCATTAACATTGGTGACAATCTGCTACCAGATTTGTATTCTGTGGGAAATATTTCCCTGTCCGCTTTCAAGCAGGAAGGCACCATGTTGGCTAAAAACATCAAAAATAACTTGATTTTCAGCATCAGTGAAGGGTGGTTTTCAAAGATTGAGACACCAGGGTGGCATAGTCCAAGGTGTTATAAAAAGCAACAGAAGGATGACACACATAACTATCACATAAAATAACTGTTTGCAGATAAAAAAGAAAAGGTACCATTTCAGTATTACTGACTGGAGAAACATAAACAGTCTAGAGACTTGAAATATGAACAAATATCTGGATGCAAAAAAAGGAGAGCGACAATAGCAACATCTTTGTTTATGCCATAACAGAAATGCAACTTTGGCCTGCTCCCTCCTCAAAAAATGAACCGTTGTATGACACATTTTGCTAACAAACCATCTTTGAAATGCTAAAAGTGCTATCAAATGAACTGTCCTTGAAACATGTCTACAAATTTAACACAAAACATTCCATTTTAAGGTATTGCCAATCATGTATACCTGTGAAATGCCTTGAAAAACATACCAATGGCATTAGTACACTTCTAACTAATGCATACAGGTAAAAATGTAAAAGCCTTTGCTTTAGATTTTTCTTAATTACATTCTAACATATGCAGTATGTAGCTGACAAAATGCAAGGATACCTTTTCAAGGTCAGTAATCCTCTGTGCAGATATATACCACAGTAATAGCCTCTTTTCTGTGTTCTCCAAATAAACAAGTCCTCGCCTTCAGTTTTCCTAGTTACATGGTTGTTTTTTATAGTGTAGATTCTAGGCTGTTAGCACAGTGAAGAAGCAAATCAGATGTGACCTCATTAGAATTGCTGAATGCCAAGTACTTGGCTCTATGTGCAGGCACTCCCTCAGTGTTTGTTTTTAATGGATTGCAACTGTGAATGATCACTGTTTGGGAGAAGGAAAACACAACAGCACTGCAGGCTGACAAAAATCCAGTGGGTGTGTCAGGTTAGACTTACAAAGTGTTAGATGTAAGGCTGGAAATGTAAATAAGCAGCACACAATTCACATGTGCTATTCATTAACATCCAAATCCAACCTCCACTTCATTTGTTGGCAACTGCATATGATATTATTGAAATTTAATATCCTCACAAGGTTTAAGGCCAATGATATAGAATGGCATACAGATTGCATGTCAAAGATTATTGGTCAGATAAGAGAAGAATGACCAACAAACACATAGAGGTAAGACAGAGCTGTTTATTTGCAAATAATAGTCATAACTGGTTGTGTGCTCACTTAGTGCACTACATCCAAAAACAATAAATGTACAAATAACAGTTGTATAGTTTCATGTCACTGTAGAGAATGTTTCAGTTGTTTGTATGCAGAATGATTTCAGTTCCTTGATGCAAAGCTGTTTGTGTGGCAAAGAGGGATAAGGTACCCTTTCTGTGTTCTGAGGGTTCATTGGAGGGAGAGTTCAAATCCAGACCTATGTAGAAATATCTCATGTGTACCAACATTTTCTAGTGTGCAGTTCATAGATTGTTTTTCTTAATTTCAACTACTTGTCCCTTTGTTCCATTTTTTTTCTTTATCTTTTTTCCATAGGTTCATAGGTTCATAGGTAGGTACTAGGCTATCGGCTCAAGGGCCTACATAAGCCTAGCCAACAAGGTTCCCTGGCTTAAGCCACCCAAGAAAGTTATTTTCCTGTAAAATTGTCAAGCAGAGACATAGAAGTGATCCCCAGGATGTATTTCCTATTTACCATCCACTCATCAAGATTTTTCTTGAAGAGTGCTAATGAAGAACTTTGTTTGACATAGATGGGTAGCCTGTTCCAGAGTATGGGAAGTCTCTGGGACAGGAATCTATCCCTCCAGCATGCCCTGTTTATTGTGGTGACAAGATTTAGGTCCCTAGAGTGTGTAGTTCAGAAGGATTGGGATTTCTTTAGGTGTAGCATGTCCAACAGCTCTGGGTTTGACATAGCTTTATATGTTAGGCAGAGATCACCTCGGAGTAGACGATATGCTATTGAGTAAAACTGGAGTTTTTTGAGGCGGTCAGTGTAGGGCATTTGTTTGAGGCCAGTCATCCTTTTTGTGAGGTACTTCTGTGGCCTTTCCAGCTGCTGCAGATGTCTTGTGAGGTACATTCCAAAAGGGGCGTTGTACTCTACAATTGGCCTAATGAGTGTCGAGTAGAGGGGAACAATGGCCTCTTTTTTCCTGGATGAGAACACTTTTATGATGAGGTGTGCCATGTAGGGGGACTTCCAGACTACTGTGGTGATGTGACTATCAAAGGAGAGACTACTGTCCACCTGGGTCCCAATACCACACATTCGGTGTTAAGTAGATTGCTGCCTATGTGGTAGTTCATGGGTACAGAGTTTTTACCAAATGGGATGACACTGCACTTTTTGGCATTGAGCTTGAGGCCATGGCTCTGACACCATGCATCTGTCTCAGCGAGGCCCTTCTGTAGGATGTCCGCATCATTTGGGGACTTGACTATGGCTCCTAGTTTGCAGTCATCTGCGAACTTCTTTAGCCAGAGGCCTTCTGTGTTAGCCTGTACCTCAGAGAAGTATATACCAAACAGGAGAGGTCCCAGGATGGAACCCTGTGGTACTCCACTTGTCACTGCTTTGAGGTCAGATTTGGAGTCTGCAACTTTTACAGTGTGGTACCCAGGAAGCAGACAGAACACCTGCAGACATCACTCAGCCAGCTAATAATTGAAACTGCTGGTTAACGTAGAGACCTTAAGATTGATTATAAAAGTAGGGAATGTTATGTAACTAGCCCTGTGGCAGCAGGTGCAAATGTAAGACTAGAGTGCAAATGGTCCTGGGTTCTAGTATAGGGTATGCAACCTTTTTTGTTGCTATTGTGACACTGCAATTTATACCAATGAATTGAAAAATAGACTAGTGCTATTTCAACATACTTAATGCAACAGGTGTAAGTGCAGAACTGCCATACACATAGTCATGAGTTCTAATACAGGATATTCCATACCCTTTTACTGCTGTTCAACTTCCCATTATATTCACTCTCACTTATAAGACTTTAGATAGTGGAGCTGATATGAATTGTATGTATGAGGGATGAGACACCATTACTGTGTTTTTAAATGTATGACAATGTATACTGTGTACTATATTTCTGTAAGTATAATTCTGCTATCTGGCCTTGCATGGCCTTCACAATTACCTAAGACACATACATAACTGGGTCTATATTCAATAACCTTGTCAGGTCACACACATACATGGGTAATAGCGCAAACTGTCACCTGTATTTATGTATGATTTCTGACTATGTCTCAGTAGCACGTCTTCTGTGACAAAGATGGAACATCAACATTATGGAAGAAAATGTTTTGTCCCTTATGCCTAGGGGTTTGAATTCCCCAGTGTAAAAATCAATGTTCTCAGTATATACAGGTAAAAACAAATGTGTCAGGCCATTACATTTATGTACCTAGTTCATGTCTGCAAACATAACTCATCTAGCAGTTGCCTTCCAATTTCCAATATATATTTCCAGGCTATACCTGTAGACACCCCTCAAACTAAGGCCAAGTGTCAGAATACACTTTCAATTTAAATCATCATGATCCATAGGAGGAGGAGGAGGAGATGTCTTACACTCCGGCCACCAGTGGAGTAAGGGGACTGTGACAACAGTACAGAGGGTGAGGACTTGATTCTCACTGTCTCCAAGCCTGATGCTCACAAGTCTCCATTGTGCCCTCTCTCACCCCAATAATGGTGTCCATCAACTTTTTGTGTCCATCACTGTCCCTGTCTTTTGTCTTGTATGTTTGCATTTGCTTACTCACCTACACAACTTACCCTACCCAGACATACCTATGTCCCTTACCTAGTAGTCCTCTCTTACTGAATTAAAAAAAATGGGCACCCCCCCCAAAAAAAAAAAAAATCATCCCATACATAGCTCTCCATTTCGCATACGTGTCTTCTTGACACACTTGATTTGGTCCAGTTGGCTATACAACATGATTGCATTGTTGTAACCCCTCTTTGTGGACGTGACAGTTCAAATTCAGTTAATATTCTACACATATTATCAGTTTACACTGTTAAAGAAATGGACAGCTATGGTTATTTTCTACCTCCCTCCTGCACTTTCCTGCACTGCTTTCCCTTTGTTGTTCCCCTGCTTGCTCCTCATTTCACCACTTTCCTATCTACCCCATTTTAGCACCTTTAATCTGGTAAAAGCATAGAGTAACACACAACACATATAAGTAGCAGAAAAAGCACTGGATCCCTCCAGTTTTTGTGCTTTATGTTTGTGAGAAGGTGCACATTATGTACCAATGCCCAGTTATGGTGAGTGGCTGTACAATGCTGCGGTTACCTTCATACAATATCACTTAATCCTGCTGCCGTACACCAACATACAGTAACACATGTACTATAAAGAATTCATGTCATTGCATTATTACCATCATTAACAGCATTGGATACACCTTTATTCAAACCCAGTATCGTCTAGGCTCAGAAATGTGCCAATGCATTTACACCTGCTGCCACAGAGTTAGTTAAGCAGCAGGTGCATTTTACAGATTCAGTACTCACTCTCAGACTTTTCCTAATATGACTCATGTTTGGAAAGCATTGAAAATCTGTATCTCACATGCGCAAACACTGCCAACCATCACACAAACCCATTGCTTGCTGCTCTATGAAAACATAAATATTATTATGCATTACTACTGTTACTGTCCACCTCCTATGACATGAAATTATGTGTGGAAAACATAACAACCTGAAGGCCCTATCTAACAATATGTCACATATTTACAATACAGCCAAGTGTTGCTTCCCCCCAAACACAGCAACCCTGGTTTCTCAGTACTTTTTTCACACATATATCAGCTACACTATTTATTTTATTTATTTGTTTAAGTTTGATGAACGGGGAAGTCCACTGGGCCAAGAAGAGCCCATTTTCAGTGGAGGCCACAGGAGAAAACTCCACAATAATTGCAAGTTACATTTCACATGTTACAAAAAGACATAGTTCATACAGCTAATTAAACATTTACAAATAAGCTCCATGATATTTGCAATTGGCTTGTCACAATGTTACAAAAATGAAAAGACATATAATTCAATACAGAAATTTCAACATTTACATAAAGTGAATATTTTTGTTATAAACTCAATTGTAGGTTTAACATTTCAAAATATATAGCTACTAGCCATTAGTAGGTTAGGAAAATATTATGCATGGAGAGAGTAATAGTATATTTGAGACTGGAGAATATAGTACAATAGATATTAGAGAGAAAATTAGTTTTTGGTAGGGAAGGGATTGTTTTGGGTGGGATAGTAGAGGTAGTTGGATGAGTCAGTGCAAGGTGGAATGGGGGAGTTAAGTTGGAGCATGGCAAGGGCATTCCCATTTGGAAGAAAAATGAGAGAGTAGCTGAGATTTGAAATCTGTATAGTTAGGTAGGTTGCGTAGGTGTGTGGGGAGAGAGTTTCACTGTTTAGCTAAGGAGTGGGACAGCAGTAAATGGCCAGGAGATCTTGCAGGTTTGTGGACCTGAAGGAGATTTTGGTTTTTGGATCTGAATGAGCGGTTGGGAATGTAAGGTTTTAAGGAAGTAGAGAGAGCTGGGCGATTAGCAGATTTAAAGATGAGCTTGTGGGCAATGGTGAGTTGTAGGTAACTGAGGTAGTTGGGTAGTTCAAGCCAGCTAGGGTGAGGAGGGAGTGGCAGTGGGGGATGAGTTTTTTGAACTGGTTGCAAATTTGGAGATCTTGTGGTTGCAGGATTCAAGTTTGGATTGAAGGCTAAGATGGAGACTGATGAAAAGAGGGGCACCATACATAAGGGAGGGGAGTCGGAAGGTGGATGCAAGAGTTTGATGGGCAGAGGGGCTTAGGAAGTGGTTGTGCCTGTAAAGGAGACCTAACTTTTGTTGGATTTTCTTGATTGTGGAGCGGATGTGGGTGTCAAAGTTTAGTTCTACATCAATAATGATGCCAAGAAGCTTGGTGTTGGGAATGATTTCAAGGAGGGTGTTGTTTTGGATCTGTATGGTGAATGTGGATTTGTCAATGGAGTTTTTGGTAGGGGAAAAAAACATTAGTTTGGTTTTATTTGCATTTAGTGCCAGATGGTTAGACTGCATCCAGGTTTCTGTTTTGGAGAATGCTAGTTGGGTTTTTGCTAGGAACTCAGAGGGGGAGAAGGCTGAGCAGACAATTGTCTAGTCATCTGCATATTGGATGATAGATGAGTCTGGGTTGGACTGGTGAAAGTCGTTAATGAATAGGTTGAAGAGAAGAGGGCCAAGAACAGAACCTTGTGGGACACCTGTGGGTGTGGGAAGGTAGGGGGAGGTTGACGTTTTCCATTGGACAGCTTGTTGGTGGTTGGACAAGTAGCTGGAAAACTAGGTGATTCTGGTGGGAGACAGGTGTAGGGTGGAGAGTTGGGATATATGTAGGGTGTGTGAGATGGTGTCAAAGGCCTTTGACAGATCTAGGAATAGTGTGAATATGAACTTGCCTGAGTCGCGTTTGAGGTTTATGATTTCAAGAAAGGAAAGAAGGGCAGTCATGGTGCTATGGCCAGGACGGAAGCCATGTTGGGTGGGGGAAAGGAGATTGTTTAGTGTTAGGTGGCCATGAGTTGTGCTTGTATTGTTTTCTCTAGTATTTTCGAAAGAGGGGAAAGAATGGCAATAGGCCTGAAGTTGGTGGTATCAGTATTTTTGCCACCTTAGTGGAGGGGGATGATGTAAGTATGGCACCAGACAGAAGGGACATAGGATTCTTGTATGGTTCTATTTATAAGAATAAAGATGTGATAAGCAATGCTGTCTGCAGATTGTTTGAAGAAGGTGGGTGTAAGTTTGTCATGTGTATTGCAACAGGGTTTGAGTTTGAGGAGAAGTCTTCTTATAGTGCTTGTGGGGATGGGCTTGAGGCAGAAGGATGTGGAGGAAGGTTGATTATTGGGGTGATGGTCAGGGAAGGAGGGGGGCGGGAAGGAGGTTGATAGTTTAGCTTTGCAGTCTATAAAGAATGAGTTGAACTGGCTGGCTGTTTCAAGGTTGGAGAGGTTGGGGTCTGGGCAGGGGTTTTCTTTGTTGCCAGGATGCAGCTGGATGAGATGAAGTCCCAGAATTATTTGGGATTTGTTGAGTGCAAGGACTGGAGTTTGGAGTAGTGGGCTTTGCGGTCTTTAATTATTTGTTTTTATGAGGAGTTTCATAGTTGCTTATACTCTAGGAGGGTGTTAGGGTTTTTATATTTTTGACAGTTTCTATTTTTTGTCCCTTTGGTGCAAGTCTAGTTTAGTATATTTTGATGGGCAGAGATTGGTTTTGATGTGTTTGGTTCGAGGGGGGGGCTTGCCGATTGAGAAGGGTTAGGAATGAGTGGTTAAAGTAGGAAACGCATCATCTAGAGGAAGGGTTTTTAGAGGGGACCAGTCAGTACTCTTTAAGAATTCAGAGAAAGTTAGAGGGCTTAAAGAAGAGAGGTTGCAGGTTTGGATGTAGTGGTGTTGTTTATGCAGTGGAGATGGGAAATAGTCGGCGAAGGCTGGTAGGTGATCACTAAGAGGACCAGGTAATGTTACGGCTTTGGTGATAAGGTTTGGGTGAGTTGTTAGGATCCAGTCAATGATGGTACCAGAGGTACCATCTTTATTTGGTCTGATTAGAGATTGTATTAGTTGGGAGAAGTTGTACAGGTTGATTGTGTGGGATGGGGCTTCAGAGTTAATAGTATTCCAGTTGATGTTAGTATCACCGGGTATATAGGTTTCATTTTTTATACTAGAGTAGAACCAGGACAAGATGTTTTCAAGAATTTTGATATTATCACCAGGGGGAATATAGAGAGCAGTGATACATATGGAATTGTGGTTGTTTATTTTTAGTAAACCTATTATAATTTCAGCATTGGCAAAGTTTGGTATTTTATTGGAGTAGGGAGTTATGGTATGGGAGGTAGGGTAGATTATTGGTACTCCACCTCCTTTTTTGTGGGCTCTGTCATTGCAAATTATTTGGAAACCTGGTGGTAGGATTTCGCTATCTTTTATATAGGTTTTCAGCCAGGTGTCAGAAACGGCGGTAGTGTCAAGGTGGTTATGAAAGGGTCAGGCATGGAGGTTAGGGATTTTGTTTTTAGGCTTTGTGCATTAAGTGTTGTAAGGTGAATGGACTTGAGTTTGTGGATTGAATGGAGGGTTTGGTGAGATTGATGTTAGAGATGGGTCCGGGGTTGGGATGGATGTCACTGGCTTCCAGTAGGAGCAGCAGTCACCAAACAGAAAACAATTAGTGAGAAGGTTAGCAACTACAGAAATAGGGCAGCCTATCATTTTGGTTTAAATGTTACCTTTCTGTTTGTTTTTATTATTTATGTGCCAATGGGGAGCTGCAGTTCACTGAGAAGTAGGAACATAATGAAGTTATGCCAGGAGTTTTAGAAAGGGACATGCAGTAAATTATGACTCAGTAGAGTACTAATTAAAAAAGAATGGAAAATGGTATAAGCGAGTACACTACTGGGGATTCATATTAAGCAAGGGCAGAAAAGCTAAGTCAAAAGATGGTGTCTTTCTACATCAGGTTTTTTTAATTCAATATGTAAGTACAATCATAAGTACAAATAGCACTTACAGTTGTGCGCACTACTGAGGGATGCCCGTGGGACAGACAGAAACAGACTGTAGTCAAGCAGAGGTTTTTATAGGTTCATAGGTAGGTACTAGGCTATCGGCCCTGGGACCTATACAAGCCCAGCCAAAAAGGTACCCTGGCTTTTGCCACCCAAGAAAATTATTTTCCTGTGCCACTGTCAAGCAGAGCCACAGAGGTGATCCCCGTGGTGAATTTCCTATTTCCCCTCCAATCATCAAGATTTTTCTTGAAGAGTGCTAATGAGGAGCTTTGTTTGATATAGATAGGTAGTTTATTCCAGAGTATGGGAAGTCTCTGGGACAGGAATCTATCTCTCCAGCATGTTCTGTTTATTGTGGTGACAAGGTTTAGGTCCCTAGAGCATGTAGCTCGGAGGGATTGGGATTTCTTTAAGTGGAGCATGTCCAACAGCTCTGGGTTTGACATAGCTTTGTATGTTAGGCAGAGATCACCTCTGAGTAGGCAATAAGTGACGGAATAAAGCTAGAGTTTTTTGAGATGGTCTGCATAGGGCATCTGTTTGAGGCCAGTAGTCCTCTTTGTGAGGTATTTCTGTGGCCTTTCCAGTTGTTGTAGATGTCTTGTGAGGTACATACCAAAAGGGGCGTAATACTCTATAATGGGTCTAATGAGTGATGAGTAGAGGGGAACAATGACCTCTTTTTTTCTGGATGAGAAACCTTTTGTGATGAGGTGTGCCACGTAGAAGGATTTCCTAACTACTGTGGCGATGTGATTATCAAAGGAGAGACTACTGTCTACCTGTGTCCCAAGATCTCTTATCACACTTTTGGTGTTAAGTATACTACCACCTATGTTATAGTTCATGGGTACAGAGTTTTTACCAAAAGTGATGACAATGCACTTTTTGGCATTGAGCTTGAGGCCATGGCTTTGACACCCGGTATCTGTCTTAGTGAGGCCCTTTTGTAGGATGTCCACATCGTTAGGAGTTTCGATTATTGTTCCTAGTTTGCAGTCATCTGCGAACTTCGTTAACCAAAGACCTTCTGTGTTAGCCTGTAATTCAGAGAAGTAGACACCAAACAGGAGAGGACCCAGGACTGAACCCTGTGGTACTCCACTTGTCACTGGTCTGAAGTCAGATTTGGAGTCTGCTACTTTCACAGTGTAGGTTCTGTCAGTGAGCCAGTTGGCAACCCATCTTGTGACATAGGGATTTATACCTAATTTAGTGAGTTTATCTATAATTCCAGAGTGGGGGATAGTGTCGAAAGCCTTGGCAAGGTCTAGATAGGCTGTGTGAACCACCTTATCCTTGTCTATGGCTTTGGTGACTGATTCAAAGAAGTCTATCAGGTTTAGGAGACATGATCTGCCTTTTACAAACCCGAACAGGGTGGGATCCAGAGTCTGGAGATTACCAATGTCTTTGTTTATAAGTTCCATGATGATAAGTTCCATGGCCTTGCAGACCAGGCTCATCAGGCTAATGGGGTGGTAGTTCCTGGGGTCCGTGGTGGCTCCCCCTTTGTGGAGTGGGATAACCGTTGCTGTGCACCATTCAGCAGGCACAAAGCCTGAGGTGAGGCTATGATTGAACATGGTACTTAGGTGGGGTGCCAGTACATTCTGTAGTTCATGTAGAATGCAGCCTGGAATGTTGTCAGGTACCATGGATGCTGTGTCCTTGGCTTTGGAGAGTGTGGCTTTTACCTGTGCAGCAGTGATTACAGGAACTTTGCATTCTTCTGGTATAGAGATGGGCTCTTTAGGGGATGAGAGGGGGGTAAAGTTAGCACTGAACCTATCTATCAGGATGTTGGCAATATCAGTTGGGTCTGTATATTTAGTGTCATTGTGCTGTAACTCAGAGCAGATCTGAGTGTTGCCATTGAGATTCTTGACATAGCTATAGAATGTTTTGTGGTTGTCTTTAGAATCAGTGATGATTTTGTTTTCATAACTAGCTTTGGAGGATTTTGTCAGGGATCGCAGCTTCTAACTGAGGCTGACCAGGGAGCTCCTCCACTCGTGGGATTTTTCTCTCTTTTGCAAGAGTTTCTTCCTTATGTTGTACAGTTTGTTTATGGCAGGGGACCACCAGACTGGCTTCCTTTTTTGGAGGATAGCATCTTGGTTCCGTTTGGAATAGCACGATTCATGCACTCATGTAAGTGCTTATAAAGTGCAATTATGTAGGATTTGGTAGTCATAACTGTATTGTCCATCTGCATGGGTGTCATGAAGTTCACCACTTCTGTCTTAAGAAGCATGAAGTTGGCTTTGGAGAAATTTTTACCATGGTTTCCTTAATGGGGGTGGAGGCAGGATGTGGATATCTAGGGTAATTAGCTTATGGTCGGATCAGACCAATGAGGCATGACTTCAGGTGTGGAACACCGGTCACACATATTGGTAATGACTAGATCTAGGATATTGTTGCCCCTGGTGGGGGTGTGGATAAGTTGATCCAGGGCATTGGAGTTTATGAATTCCAGAAAACGTTGAGCAAAGGAGGTGGTACATGAGTAGTTTTCCCAGTTAATGGTGGGGTAGTTTAAATCGCCCATTATTAAGGTGTTTGGTTGAACCCTAATATTTTCCAGTACATCAAGAAAAGAGGAATGGGAATCCTGGGGCATGGTGGGTGATCTGTATCAAGCTACAATTTGGATTGCAGTTTTGCCCAGAGTTAGTTGCATTTGGATAACCTTGGCTGCATTATGCTGAGCAACTAGCCTAGAGGTGTGGATATCCTTAATGAATATGGGCACACCTCCACCTTTGGTGTTCCAGTCCAGGTTACATGGCCAAAAAGTGTGGTATGAGTTATAGCCTGGTAGTGCAGGGGTGCTCTCTGGAGCTTTGAACCAGGTCTCAGTCACTGCACAGATATTGATGTTCTCCATTTTAAGGAGTGCCTCGAGTGAGGGCATTTTGAGATTTAGACTTCTAGCATTGAGTAATTAGATGTGAAAGTAGGTAACTTAGGTTTTACCTGTCTAAAAAGTTATGTTTTAGTGGAGAGTCACTATTTTTAAAACAGCAAGATAGATTGAAAGGGGGTGGTCACATATGTTTAGTATTTGAAGATGGTGCTGCAGCTCAGGGGACGAATAAGTAAACTCTCAAGAGGAAGAGGGAGGGAATAGACAGGACTGACATGGCAAGGAAGCTAACAATAAGATTATGTAAGGTGACCAAAAGAAGGGGGAGGGGGGCTAAGAGCCAGGGCTTGGAGAAATCTGTGAGAAAGCAGGTTTAACAGGGCTAGGAAACTTACACTAGAATTATGTTAGGAGAACAAGACAAGGGGAAAGGCTGTGGACCAGAATTTGAAGAAAGCTGTGAGAAGAGAAAAGCAATCAACCAGCTAGCCCAGGTCAGTACCTAAAGGTGTCTGTTTATCTGTGCGAATTCAATTGTGAGTCAGGCAGAAATAAATTTTCCCACACTCCCACCCAGTTACTTTTGTTTTCTTAAACACCACTGTCTTTATAGTTGCCTGCCCCTTATGTTAATTTGACCATATATCTCATGTCCTCTCTGCTTTTACTGGCTTGTGTGAGTAAGCACAATCATTTTGTGAAATCACTCCCCTTCAACTATATAAATTTATTGGCCATCCTACTGTATTCCATAGTACCAGAATATAAAAGTGGCCATCCCCTTTTAATCTATCTTGCTGTTTTAAAAATAGTGACTCTCCACTAAAACGTAAGTTTTTAGACAGATAAAACCTAAGTTACCTACTTTCACATCTAATTCTGCTAGTGCACACTGCAGTGTTTTGGATAAACCATTTTTTCATCTTACCTTTAAGCATCTATTGCAAGACCACCAGTTATTGGAGAGACTACATTCTGCATCTCAGTAGTCATCTTGGGATCAGTGCTTCTGTTTTCTCCTGGTCTGAGAAGGAGTGAGTTACATTATTTCCTGGAGACTGATGATTACCAGAAAGCTTAATAACTGCTTTATAGGTAACAGCTTGGAATTTGTGCTTATATTCTGATCCTGGTGAGAGTAGGAGCAGAGTGCATTGATTCCTGACTCTTTCTGGTTGGAGTCCCTGTGACTAGCACTTGCTCTAAAACCTGCTGGGAAGCACTAGGAAGCCTTAAACTGATACAATCACTCAGCTCTCTTTGTTAATAAGGAGAAATTAATTGTTGGCACTAAAATGGCCTATAATTTCAAAGTATCTTGCCAAGGTAAGTGAAAACAGCTCTTGTACTTTACAAAAAAAAAAAAATAAGCACCTAACCAGGCATGTCCAAGAGTCAGCTTCTGGTGATTTCTCCTGTCCACATGGTGAATCCAGGCATACTAGAGCAATGCAGCAATTGCCTCATGTACACAGACAACCCTCTCCTCCTACCACCCAACACTACAACCTGAGAGAGATGCACTTACATAGCCAAACTGCTCTCTCCAGCAAAGATTGTGCCAAACAATCAAGAGGAGAAGGGTGACACCCACACTACACCACAAGCAACACATAGCCCTTCAAAACCCTCACTACCAACACCCACACATAGCAACACTAAACCCACATATGCAGAGGCCCTTAAAAATAACCTGCCCAAGCAACAAGAACCTCTGAAGCTTAAACACAAACACCAATCACAACCAAAGTATCACATAGCTCACAACACCAGTGTGCCACCCAACAGCCCCTACGGCAAGACAATGTACCCAACTCTTTAGTCATAGGTGACTCTATAGTCAGGCACACTGATGTCCCACACACCAGGCTAAACAAGGAGAACATTACAGTCAGCTGCCTGATGAGTGCCATGATCTGCCACATAATGCATGCACTCAAGTCACTCCACAACAAGTACAGATACGAGTCTGTCATTGTCCATGTTGGAATGAATGACTTGAAGTGTATCTCCCTGGACTTCATGAAAAGAGACATGGAAGAGCTCTTGGATCATGTGGCCCAGACAGGTATAACGCTAGCCCTGAGTAGCATCCTGCCTTCACCCAGAATGATAACACAGTAGAAGGACAAAATGATTGACTTCAACAATTGGTTAAGCTTCTGGTGTCATTCAAAGGGGATCCAGTATCTGTCTGCCTGGGACAAAATGATCAACAAACCACTATGCTTTGCCAGAGATGGTCTGCACATGTTGCCTCTGGGATTTAGGTTACTGGCTAAGGCTCTTGCCACCCCTATAGTGCCTTTTTTAGGCAAGGCTCAAAGGACAAAACCACCATTGTAGCAGGTACAAGTATGTAAAATCTGAAGGTAATGCTACTCAATGCTAGAAGTCTAAACCTCAAAATGCACTCTCTCGAGGCACTCCTAAAAAATGGAGAACATCGATAGCTGTGCAGTAACTGAGACCTGGTTCAAAGCTCCAGAGAGCACCTCTGCAATACCAGGTTACAACTCTTACCACACTTTTCGGCCACCAAACCAGGACCAAAACACTAAAGGTGGAGGAATGTCCATATTCACCAAGGATAGTCACACCTCTAGGCTAGTTGCCAAACACAATGCATCCAAAATTCTCCAGGTGCAACTAACACTAGGTAAGACTGCAATCCAAATTGTAGCTTGCTACAGATTCCCCACCATGTCCCAAGATTTTCACTGCATCTTTCTAAACATACTGGAAAATATTAAGATACAACCAAACACCCTAATACTGGGTGATTTCAACTACCCTGCCATAAGTGGGAAAACTACTCATGTACCATCACTTTTGCCCAGCGGTTCTTGGAATTCATAAATTCCAATACCCTGAATCAACTAATCCTTAGTCCCACCAGGGGCTCCAATATCCTGGACCTGGTCATTACCAACATGGGAAATTGATGCTCCACACCAGTGGTCACCCCCTCGTTGGTTAGATCTGACCATAAGCTAATCACCTTTGACATCCACATCCCACTCCCCCACCCAGTAAGGAAGCATCCATAAAAAACTTCTCCAAGGCCAATTTCATGCTACTCAAGTCAGAAGTAACAAACTTCATGACACCCATGCAAACAGGAACTGAAAGCTTAACTGTCAAATCCTACACTAAAGCACTGTATGAGCACATCCACTTGTGAATGAATTGTGCCATCCCAAATAGAACCAAGACAGTCTCCTCCAAAAAAAGGAAGTCAATCTGGTGGTCCCCTGTCATAAACAAAATATACAACAGAAGGAAGAAACTGTTTCAGAAGAAAGGAAAATCCCAGGATGCAAAAGACTCCATTACCAGACTCAGTAAAAAGCTGAGATTCCTCATAAAATCCTCCAAAGCTAGTTACGAAAATAAAATTACTAAAGATTCCAAAGACAACCACAAGGCATTCTATAGCTATGTCAAGAATCTAAATGGCAATGCTCAGATCTGCTCTGAGCTGCAACAGAATGGCATTAAATATACTGATCCCAAGGACATTACCAATATCCTGGCAGATCGATTCAGTGCAAACTTCACACCCCCTCTCATCCAACAGAAAGATTGCCAAATTCTGGTAATCACGGCCACATAGGTAAAAACCACACTCTCCAAAGCTAAGAATATAGCATCCATGGGACCAGATGACATCCTGGGCTGTGTACTACATGAACTGTAAAATGAACTGGCACCTCACCTAAGTGTCATGTTTAATCATAACCTCACCTCAGGCTTCCTGACCACTGAATGGTGCACAACTACAGTTACCCCCCTCCACAAGGGGGGGATCCACCTTGGATCCTGGGAACTACTGCCCCATCAGTCTGATGCACCTGATCTGCAAGGCCATGGAACGCATAATCATGGAACTTATAAACAAAGACATTGGCAACCTTCAAAGACTGGACCCCACCCAGTTTGGGTTTGTGAAGGGCCAATCGTGTCTCCTGAACCTTATTGACTTCTTTGAATCAGTCTCCAGAGCCATGGATGAGGGTAAGGCAGTCCACACAGCCTATCTGGACCTCACCAAGGCCTTCGACACCATCCCCCACTCTGGAGTCATAGATAAATTTACTAAGCTGGGCATAAATCCCTAAGTCACTCGATGGGCCAACTGGCTTACTGACAGAACCAAAACTGTAAAAGTAGCCGACTCCAAATCCACCTCCAGACAAGTGGAGTATCTCAGGGTTCAGTCCTGGGACTGCTCTTGTTTGGCATCTACTTCTCTAAAGTACAGGCTAACACTGAAGGGACTCTGGCTAACAAAGTTCACAGATGACTGCAAACTGGGAGACATTACTGAATCCCCAAATGATGTGGATATTCTACAAAAGGGCCTTATAGAAACAGATGCTTGGCATCAGAGCCATGGGCTCAAGCTCAATACCAAGAAGTGCATAGTTATCCCCTTTGGAAAAAAACATGTACCCATGAATTACCACATAAATGGCAGTACACTAAACACCAAAAGTGTGATAAGAGACTTAGGAACACAGGTGGACAGTGGTCTCACCTTCGATAACCACATCGCCACAACAGTCAGGAAATCCTTCTATGTGGCACACCTCATCATTAAGGGCTTTTCATCCAGAAAAAAGGATGTCATTGTCCTACTGTACTCATCCCTTATCAGACCCATCATATAATACAATGTCCTGTTTGGTGTGTACCTCACAAGACATTTGCAACAACTGGAAAGGCCACAGAGAAACCTCACTAAAAGAATCACAGGCCTAAATCAGATACTCTATGCTGACCGCTAAAAAACTCCAGCTATACTCTGTCGCATATCATCTACTCAGGTGATCTCTGCTTAACATACAAGGCCATGTCAAACCTAGAGCTGTTGGACATTCTACACTTAAAGAAATCCCAATCCATCAAAGCTACGTGCTCCAGGGACTTAAACCTTGTCATCACAATGAACAAAACAGGCTGGGGGGATAGGTTCCTGACCCAGAGACTCCCCATACTCTGGAATAGACTGGCCATAAATGTCAAGCTGAGCACCTCCTTGGCCCTCTTCAAAAGGAATATTAACAACTGGATGGGAGATAGAAAATTTACCCCGGGGATCACGTCAGTCACCCTGCCAGACAGGGGTCCAGAGAGGTAAATAAAGTGGCAAGAAATAGCCAGGGAATTGTTATGGCTAGGCTAGTATAGGCCCTAGGGCAGATAGCCTAGTACCAACCTTTGAACCTATGAACCTAAAAGCAGATTTAGTAGAGCATCAGGGAAGTAGAATATAAAATAAATGTAAAGTTTTGGGAAACTGTATATATTTGTTACAATAAACGGGAGAATAAAATATAAGACTATAAAAGAAATGTGATATACAAGATAAATAAAATATAAGAATATAAAATAAATGCAAAGGTTTGGAAAAATTTATATATTTGTTACAGTAAATGGGAGGAAAAAAGGGGGGGGTCAAGTAGTGTGCACAGCAGAAGAATCAGTAGGAGTATCACAGAGAGAAGATTATAATAGACCTACACTGCTCACAGTCTGTTGATAAAAGTAGAACTTGCAGTTGCTTTTACTGGTTTGTACAGGGTTCTGCTCTCCATGTTCTTCTATGCAGGCAGTTGCTTCAGTTTTTTTTTTACTACAGAAATTAATATCAGATGTTGAGTGATATGCAATGCACATCAATCTGGTAACATACAGAAATGGAACTATTGACCCATAAGCCTAAAAAGTCCTATCTGCAAGGCTAGGAAAGGAATCGACATGGACCTTATCTACAGGGACATAGGTGACCTTCAACACACTTGACCTGGCCCATTTTGGTTTAGTCAGTTGTAGATCTTGCTTATTAAACCTAGTGGACCTATTTGATACTTACCCCAAAGACCTGATTGAGGGATACCAGGACATACTGCCTATGGTGAGTTATCCAAGGCCTTTGACACTATCCCCTATTCAGGTATATGAGAGAAAATCTTCTATCTTGGAATTAACCCATACATTACTAGTTGGATAGCCAATTGGGTCACTGACAGAACAAACACTGTCAAAGGTGGGGACTGTACCTTCACCACTAGACCACTTATCAGTGGAATACCACAGGGATCTGTGCTGGGCCCTCAACTGTTTGGAAACTATTTCTCT
Organism: Protopterus annectens; assembly: GCF_019279795.1. Lineage (NCBI taxonomy): Eukaryota > Metazoa > Chordata > Ceratodontiformes > Protopteridae > Protopterus > Protopterus annectens. The sequence goes on along the minus strand of NC_056735.1, from coordinate 636,041,175 downwards.
GAAGCCCAGAAAAAAAAGATAGATGGCCTGTAGCTTGCCAGGTTTACAGATGACTGTCAACTGGGCACAGTCATATAGAGTCCCCCAACAATGCTAACATATTGCAGAAGGGGTTTACATAGACTAATGACTGGTGCCAAACTCATGAACTGAACCTTAAAACAAAAAATGTCTCATTATCCCCTTCGGCAATGAAGTACCCCTGCTAAATATGATATACATAGCACCCCTCTAAGTTGAAACACAGTACTGCAAGACTTGGAAACACATGTTGATAGCAATCTGTACTTCAATCTCTATGTGTCCATAGTGGTGAGGCACACATTCTACATTGTGCACCTCATAAATAAAGTTATCACATCCAAGACCAGGGAGGTCATAGCTCTGCTGTACACTGCCCTTATCAGACCACTAACTGAGTACAGTGTTCCCTTCTCTCTGTACCTCACCAGAAGTTTGTGACCAGGAGAATCCAGGGCATCCAAAACATGACATACATCGAAAGGCTGAAAGACCTGCCACTGCCCTCAGTATCATGCAGGCTGCTGAGACGTGACCTATGCCTGACCAATAGATCATCTTCAGACCCTGCCCTACTGGAAATGCTAGACATCTTTAAATCAAATGGGACAAGAATGAATTGCTCTAGGGATCTTAACCTATCCTGTGACATAAACAGAACGTGCTGGGGAGACAGATATATCTCCTAGTGATTGCCACTCCTTTGTAATAGGCTCCCACTGCATGTGAAGCAGTGCTCCTCAATGACAATATTCAAACGCAGCTTTGACAACTGGATGGGTGATTGTAAATTCACCCGTGGGGTGGAACCTATGTCATAGATGGGGACATTTGGTGCTGATCACAAAATCGCTGTGCTAACAATGACCATCTAACTATGCTCAATAAATGTACTTGTGTTTTTACATAGCTAGGCTTGTAAATGCCCTAGGGCCATTAGGATAGTAACCTCCTGTGAACCTATGAAGCTATGAAGCCAAAATCTTCTCTCCAACATGCCCTACTGATGCCATCTGCTATAAGTTGACCTGTAGTCTTATAAAAGCCAGACTTGTGCCGTGCCACTTCTGTAAATCTCTGAGTGTTCTAATCTGTGTACTTGGATATGTAGGGGTTCTGTTCAAACTGCAGTCAACTGTGTGTATGTGTCTAGACAGAAAAGCAGAATTGTGTATCCTACAGTTACTGCTCCAATCCCATAGGTTAACAGTATTTTTGTACTTGCACATGCCTACACAGTCATTTCATGCAGGCCTCCCAGCATCTTCTCTCCAATGTGTCCTGCTGATATCATCCACTATAAACTGACTTGCAGTCTTGTAAAAGTCATACTTGTGCCATAGTACTTGCATAAAGTAGTGAGTGCTGTAGTCTGTGCACTTAAATACATAGGGATTCTATTTTCACTGCAGTCAACTGTGTGCGTGTGTGCGTGTGTGAGCATGTATGTTTGTGCTCTTTCCTGACATTACAGAGAGCCTTTTACACCAGCATGTGGGACAATGGTCTTGCCATATTCTCCTCAACATACTCTGATGATGTCATTGGCTGTAAACTGTTATCTGAGATGGTCCAGGTTAGAATTGAGCTGCAGAGCTTGCCTTAAATACAGAGGTCTGTAATCTGTATATTTAGACAGGTAGGGGTTCTTTTCCCACTGCAGTCAGCTGAGTGTGTGTGCATGTGTTTGTGCTGTTGCTTGACATTACAGAGAGGCTTTTACACCAGCATGTGAGACACTGTTATTGCCATATTCTCCTCAACAGACACTGCTAATGTCATCAGCTATATCTGATTTGCAGAAATCACCTCATCCTATATGATACTGATTGCAGTGACATGGCTTTCAGTCTATCCACATACATCATGGCATGGTTTTCAGGCCCTGTGTTTTCTTAGTGAGAAACCCCTGTGATCTCTACAGCTGCAGAATGTGTCTGGTGAGGTTCATGCAAAAGGGATCATTTTACTATATTAGTGTTGTGATGAGGTTCAAATACAATGCTGTCATACAATCCTAAGATCTGAATATGATGGCATGACTTATGATGTGCTCAACAGAGTCTTTCAATACCAGTGTGGACAGTTGGTGGTTGAAATTCAGATTGCTTTCTACATGTGATTCTAGTGCTTGCATCACTGGGTTTCAGAATAGCAGGACTGTTGCCAATGTAGTAATTAGCATGGATTTCCACTTTTCAGAAGGACACAATAAAGACATTTCTGCATTTATTTGTAGATTGTGTGACTATGTCACCAATCACTTGTCTGTGTTAACCCCTCCTGTAGTATGTTATCATCATTGATAGACTCAATGATTGCATCCAATATGCAAGAATCAGCAAACTTGGTAAGGTAAAAGCCATATACTTAAACCTGAACTGTCGAGCAATAGATTCCAAACAGTAAAAGGCCAAGCATGGATCCCTGGGGTACACCAGTGGTGACAGTTCTACTGGTACAGGTTGATTCACCAACTTTCACAGTATGTGTTCCATTGGTGCGCCAATTGGTTATCCATCTAGTGACATAAGAGTTAATCCCCAGCTGGGAGAGTTTTTCAATGATACCTGCATGGGGATTGTGTCATAATCCTAGGCCAAATCAAGATAGGCAGCATGCACTGTCTTACCTTCATCCAGTGCAAACATACAGAATCAATGGACTGTGACAACATGACAGACTGCTTGTGGTATGACACAACACATTCACCTTCCTGATACAGTTTAATACACAATTCTACACACCCTTCACAAGAGCTATGTTTCTGTAGAAGGGTGTACATCAACATGCATCTATCTGAGATGGAGGGGACACCACCCTGTGCATGCATGTATAGACACATCCTGACTCTCATCAAATGTGAGGTAGATCAACATGTCATCATGGACCTTTTCTAAATGGAGACTAGTAATATCCCAGCTGTGTGAGTTGTTAATGCTACATCATTTCTGTTACATCTGATGGATGTCCTCAAAGAGGTCATCGATGGGATTCATGATGACAACACTATCATCTTGCTGAACTTGATCAGGCCATGGCATCTCACACAAATCCATACTGAGGTATTCGATAAACACTGTCAGATGTGGCCATAAACAGCTATCTCACCAAGTGGGTAAACCAATGGCATCAAACTATGTTGACATATGTGAAGTGACCTCTATCTCAGGTCCAGTGGTTAGGACCATACATCAGGGCTGTCTACTAGGCCCTTTCCTGTCCATTATTTAAGTGATGAACATCACAGATGACATACACATCCTGTGTGGGCAATCATTGACTCCAACTGTGATATTAGTATAATACAAACAATATCAACACACATCATGCCACTCCATGTACACTTACAGATCATTTGCACATCTTCAGTACAGAATCCCAGGAATGAGATTTCACGATACTCTGCACTGTATTTACACTGCCCGTACTGTGTTTGGACCATATACATAACATTCATACCTCTCAACTCTCTAGATCTTCACAGAATGTCCAGATATGTTCCTTATGAAATTTGTGGCGTTCTGCCATACCACTGGGTTGCTCTCAGGACTGATGTGACTCAATAATTACATACATTTGAGGCTCAGACTTCAAATCCTTCATAACATGTATTTAACACAACCTGGTTATTCTAGCACATTTCTATATGGCAGATATGTCAAACATGTCCCTATTTCTGGGTCTTTATCCCCAATTATGTTGACGTTTGTCCAGATGGCTTGCACTAAGAGATTGAGCACTATCTGTGAAGTCCTGGTGATCAATGTGGCATTCCATGCAAAACTATGGACCTCAGTGCTCTGATTTAAACAGGAGTGCTATACATGTTTGCTTACATGGCTTCCTGGCCAGCAACAATGTTGTCAGCCATGAAACCTCACTTACTTATGCTTAAACATGGTACGCAGCATGAATATCCAATGAGCACTGCTGCTCACTTCACATTACTGTGCGCACATGTAAACTCTGTGTAGTCTTCATACAAAGCCTATACGGAGTTAATTGAATCCCAGGGTCAATCTTTTCAGTTACTTTGGCTTGCCCTTTTGGACTTTTTTTTTTGGTTTTAGTACTCCTTTTGGTTTTAGTTGTATGCCTTCTGTTGGATCCTTGTTTGTTTATTGGCATATCCATTTGTGGCATCAGTATGTCTTCTGAAAACTTTTCTTTAACCTAGCAAACCCTTGTGAGTACTTTGATTCATTCTCTTTCATTGCTGGGGGAGCTGACTGCTTTTCTCCAGCAGCTGACCCAATTTATCGATTCTCCTTCATCTTGATTTTCTCCTGCAGAAACTGCCAATGGATTTAACAGCTACACCATGCCTGCTTATTCAGGGAACGTACACAATAACAATCAACATCCTGTTACACATGTGCACAAAGACTGTCATTTTTAAAGTGAAGACTGTTAGTGGTTCTGGTAGCAGAAACCACTCTGCAATTACCTGACATGGTAATTTTGAACATTGGCTGCATTTTTCCTAGCCATTTGAAGTTTCAACCAAAAACACTGCTTCCAATGCTACTTTACAAACCCACCTTAACATCTTCAAACAAAAGTTAAAGAAAATGAAGGCTCTTCAATTGGAAAACACATATTTATCTGAATGCGTATGGAGACGTATTGTTCTCAAGGGTCGTTGATTGTGGAATTATCGAAACTGCCTTCTTTTCAACTCTGTGCTTTTTAAATATTTTATTGATTTGTTTAATACTACCAGCATCAGAATGTTGGAGCTGATGAGGACTGATAATGACCTAAAATTAAACAAGCTTAACAAGGACATTAATTTACTCTGCAATTCCATTACTAGTGATTTGCTTTTTACTGTTTACAACAATTTGTTTAATAGCATTTTTTCAAGGATTGACAAGGTAGTGCAACTCAATAGACAATGTAAACTCAATAAACTGAAAAGAGATCAGAACCAATATGATACTGATAGAGCTTATCCAAACTACTCCCCAATAGGGCTAGATTAAACATTCACTGATAACACTTATGTCAATACCTATGACAATTTTGTGCTGGAACAACAATTTCCATCACACATCAATCATCCAACATTGGAATCTCCTTTGAGACATTCAGAAAGGATCATGTCTCAGTCATTTTCAGGTGAACAGCAAGTACATTCCAAATCTATGAACAGCAGGAGCAAAAAACAACAAAACCTGCCAGAAATGGTGAAAGGGGAGAACAAGAAGAAGAATAACACAATTCATGTGGTATCCTCAGTGGCATCATCCACCTCCACTTCCAATGACAGGATGGATAATTTCACATTTTTCTGAACCTGTGATTTCTATATTTAAAAAGGAATCAACTTTGTTCAATCCTTTAATTTGGATTTAGTCCAGGTCCTTCATCAGTTAAAGCTGTACACTAGATTGCTTAACTTGAGATTATGTTTTGATAACATTACCATCCTGTGAAGAAACATATTTAAAAACTGAACAGAAAATAGTTTTTTACCACCAATCATCCCTATGGTACCAGCCTATGAAAGGGTTTGTGAACAGGGTTTTAGAAGGGATTGGAATAATCGTAGTTTGATGTCTTTCAATTTAACACTCCCCCCAGAGACAAGCTTTACATTCCATCAGAAGCGTCAGAACTCTCTGTATTATGAAACCAGAGGGGGTGGCGTGGTAATCATGAATGCATTTGATTATTCAGTTTGAAATATCTGATGTATTGGCAGATGAGAATACATACAATAGGGTCTCTAACAAAAAAGCAAACATCTCCTGCAATGAAATCGATCTTACTCTGCGGAATGTACTACTTCAAAGTGTGTTGGATTTACCCACTTATAATTTTGTTAAGGTGGACAATCCACTTATTCCATCTATTTTTGGGATTCCTAAAATTCATAAAAGCCCATTAAATTCACCTTTCAGACCAATTGTAGCTGTTAGGATGTCCAAGACTGAGCCCCTTGCTATGTTTATAGATGTCACTTGAAAGTAACTGCTAAAATCTAAATGACAAATTCTTAGAGATTCATGGTGACATTTAGAAAAATTGAAGTAGCTTCCCCTTGAAAATGACTATTGGTTTATTAAAGTAGATGTTATTAATTTATTTGCTGTTATGTCTCACTCTGTTGGCATTGACTACTTTTTGGCCACCTTACTTCAACACAATATATCTTTTCTGCTCTCCAGATTACACAAACTGAGACTTTTCTGGATTTGGCATTGCAGAATAAATCTGTTGATTTTGAAAGTGAATATTTTCACCAAGTTTTGGGTGTTGCTGTGGGGGCAACTTGTGCCCCCATTTATGCCAACACAGTGTTATACTTTTGTGAAGAGAACATTGTTTCTACTTCAGAATGGTTCCATCTAGTAGTAGCTTATTTTAGATACCTGAACAACATTCTTACTATTTGGAAGGGGTATCCTGACTAGTGGTCACAATTTAAACAGGTTTTTAACACTTTAATTTTTTATCATTCACACATCACTTGATTTATGATAGCACTGATTATATAGATGTTACCATTGGGAAAAATACATCTTCAAAGAAATACACTTCCAACATTTTCAGGAAGAAAACATTTTCCAGTTCATATTTACACTTTGACAGTTGTCACTCACCATTTCATAAGAGTGGCATAGTTAAAGACCAAATGGTCTGGCTGTGTAGACATTAGTGTGGATACTTACTTTTCAAATGAGATCGATTTTCTGACCACTGTGTTCACTGCATGAGGTATCCTAGCAGCTTACTACTAGACATCAAAGATGAAGTAGTAAGAGGTAGAAGTTCTATGTTTTCCCCCTTACTGGGCAAACTAACTATTACGGGTAAGACACTGTTACATGACAACTCCATTAATGATAAGAAACTACATTATAATTTCTCTTTCATGATACCCTATGCCTATGACTCCTGTAAATATGTGAACACTTTTCATGACAATTAGAACTTAGTTTTCACTGGAGAAATAAAGGCCAAATTAGGGAGTTTCCCCAAATAATTTTCAGTAGAGGTCGGAATATTAAAAACCTTTTAGAAAGGCAAGCACAAGAAAATGGCTAAATGTGGTCACTGTAAGCAATGCTGCTACATTCACAAAGGTCTATTCATCAATGTTGAAGGAACCAATAGGACTCTTCCTTGCTCTTGTAGATGGAACTCTTCCAGGGTAGTATATATAGCTTTGTACATTTCCTGTCTTGCTTATTATAATGGAAAAATGACTTGAAAACTTAAGGACAGAATTTGTGAACAGTATCATGACGTCAAAAAAGAACAAAACTACTAATGTTTGTACAAGTTTAGGTTGAGCTAATTTTAAGATGTTTGTGATTTTTATTGTGGATTTTATACAATGCAACCCCAGAGGAAGAGATGCCAACAATATGTTGGAGTTCCGTGAAACGTATTGGCAGCTTAAGCTTAACTCTGGTGTTTTCCCTATTCTTAGTGATGCTACTTCTATCAGCAGCATGCTTAAATTTATGGCTATGTACTTGTGATCAGATTTAGAATTTTTATATTTTTTATTAGGGTGTTTTATTAGTGTGATTTGTAACACATTTAACTATTATACATACACATGCACTCTTATAACTTATAAAGGTAATTTTATGTATTTTAACAATATGCATTTTATCTTTAAGATTAATTTTTTTATCCATTTTTGGTTGGGTCAGGTGTTTTTATATATGTGTCATATCAGTTAAAGTGTTTACTCTGATGAAGTTCTATACTTTTAGGAATTAAAGCTCTCATTTATTATTATTAAATCTAATCAGTTCTGTCTTGTCAGTTACTTCTGCTTCTCCTTTTGGATACTTTTTTGAATTGTAATCTGAACAGATTATATAATAGAAAAAAAGGGCTTCTTGTGTTTACAATAAATTTCCAAATGGGTTTAATAAAAAGAAGTGATGGCTGAGAAGTAAGGAACTATCATTAAGTATAAAATAAAATGAAATGATTAAAATTTGTTGGCAATTGTTCAAAAAATACCAAAACATTGTATAAGGACATTAATTACTTCAGGAATTAAACAGATAATATTAATTCTATTTTTGAAGCTGGGTAAATGATTAGTGAGCATGAAGTGACAGCTAATAAATTTAATGAATATTTTACTGATTTTGGTATTCATATGAGTGATTGTTATTCTCAATCTATAGAAGAGATAATTGATTGTAATTCAAAATGCCCTAATATTGCAAATACTTAAATAAAATGAAATCTGATCCAAGTATTCCTGGAATTTTGTCCGTTAACATAAAAGATTATTTAATGAGTATATTAACCAGGATATTTAAATATATGACCTATAATGGATACATACCAAATTCTTGGAAGGAATCAGTTACTGCAATTCTATAAATCTGAAGATAAGATGTCAGTGCAAAAATATCATCGAGTAAGCCTAACACCAATATTATGCAAAGGATTTGAGGCATGTATTAGTTAAATCATAATTAAATAAAATAATATTACATGGACCGGTATTTTTCAACATGTTATTTTGAAAGACCATTCTATATTCACTACTTTGTCAAACATTTATGATTACATCTGTTCGGCCATGGAGATGGGAATTAGCACAGATGTAACTGATTTGGATTTAGCCAAAACCACACTTTTGGCTTGACTTTGGAATAATGCAAGGTGCATCAATATTTATGTAAGTGGATTAATTGTTGGCTCAGAGGCAGAACCCAAAGAGTAGTGATTCAAGGAAAAATAAATCACATCGAGCACTGCTGAGATCAAGTGGTCCTTAGAGATCTGTACTTGGTCTTTTGCTGTTTAATGTAATTTTGCCTATATTCTGCATGATAATCATTGTTGGTTGGTTTAGTACTCTGATGATTGTAAAATTGTTTTTTTTATAATAATGATGATGATACCATTAATATTAACACATATTTTCTGTGCATGTATAATTGATCGGTATAGTTGGTCTCTCAATTAATGAGAAAAATTGTAATATGCATTTTGGCAAACAAAATCTTAGGAGAGCTACATTGTCTACTTATTTATTTATTTATGTATTTATTCATTTATTTGTTTATTGACATTTAATTACCAGGAGAGTCCAACTGGGTTGGAGCACATTTTCAGCAGATGCCTGGGGAGAAAAGCTCCAAAGTATTACACAGCATTTTAAGAACAATAATTTTAAAGTCAATACAAAAACTAAAAAACAAATACAATTTAAATAATTATGCCAAATTAAATATAATATGAAAACATTGATTAAGAATACATATGAGTTATATGCAATGATTTAATAGTTAGAGACATTTTAGCCAGTTTACAGAGAAATTAAAGGTAAGTTAGTATAATACAACAAGAACTGTAATATGAAGTGAGAGGAAGGCAAGCTTATAGTATGTTTAGAGAGAAAGTCAGGGGAGAGAAATTGATATACATAAGGAAGTGAGTAAAGAAGGGAGAATTAGGAGATGTAAGGTATGAATAAGTATTTATCTACATTTAGGGATATGTTTTATCCTGATATTGAGCAAGTACAGAGCCAGCTTTTGGCTAGGAAGTCTTTCAGAATGGTTTTAAAGGAGGGAAGGGAGGGTACTGACCTGATGGAGAGATCTAAGGAGTTCTAGGCCTTAGTGACATGATACAAGTACAGGCAATTACCAACAGATTTCATAGGATTGTGGACAGACAGGAGTTTTTGGTCATTGTTTTTTAATGACCAACTAGGTACATAGTTGTGTAGAATGTTATTTATTGCTGGACAAGCAGATGGATTCTGAATACTTTTATAGGTGGTAAGAAGTTGGGTATATGTTAGTTGGTGGGATTGTTCTAACTAATTTAGGCTTTTTAGTGCTATACAGTGGTGGGTTCTGAAATGGTTATTTCCTGCAAATTTAGCAACGTTGTTATGTCATTGCTCAAGTTTTGATTTTAGTGATGCTTGAAGGTTAGTAAGGATGAGGCCACCATAAAGAAGTGTGGGGAGGAGATATGTAGTGGCAAGTGTACCTTTAGTTCCATTAGTGAGAAAGTTTTTGGCTGTATAAAACATTCCTAGTTTTTCTTATGCAATTTTGTGTATGGGGGTTGAATTTGAGCTTATTATCCACTATCATCCTTAATAATTTGCTATGAGAAGTGACTTCAATGGTTGCATTATCAAGAGAGAGGACTTTAAGTTTGTTTTTTCATGGAGAGTGGTTTGGGGGAAATGTAGTAGTTTGTTATTTCTTTAGGGTTGAACATTAGTTGTGAGTTACAAAACTATGTTTCAGTTACTGTTAAAGCTTCCTGAGTAATTATTTTTATAGAGTGCCACGTTGATAGGTGTGAAAATGAATGTGGAGTCATCTGCATACTCTTTTATGAAGGCCTGTTGTATGGATGTGTGAAGGGTGTTGGTGAGAATGTTAAAGAGGAAGGGCCAAAGATAGAGCCTTGTGGTATACTGGTTTTGGCTAGGAGGTATGGAGAGAGGGTGAAGTGCCATTTTACTGACTGATACCTTTTGGATGGGTAGCTTTTGAACCATAGAAGGGTGGGCTGCAAGAGATCTAATGAGGACATTTAAAGTATAAGTTTGCTGTGGCAAACTGCATTGAAGGCTTTAGATGACTAGAAATAAGGAGGAGACTAGTTTGCTGATATCTCTAGATTTATTGGCAGTATTTATATAGGTTAGAAGTGCAGAGTTAATACTATGGTAAGAACAGAAGCCATGTTGTGTGGGGGACAGCAGTTCTTCCTGCAGGACATAGTTTAGCAATTGTTTGTGAATACATTTTTCATGTATGTTGGAGAGGGGAGATAAGATTGCTATAGGTCTAAAGTTAGTAGTTTCTGATGAATTTCTGCATTTGTGCAGAAGGATAATGTATGACTTTTTCCACAGAGACAGAATGTGAGATTTCTGGACTGACCAATTTATAACGATTATGACAAAGTAAGCAATGTTATCAGCTGCTAATTTAAAATATTTACTTGGAAGGTCATCAGCTGAAGTAGAGCATGGTTTGGGTTGTCTAAGAGTAAATTTATATAGTATGTAGGCACAAGTTTGAAGATGAAAGTCGATGTGGTGATACTTGGTTGCTGGGAAGGATTAGGATTACATGTTGGGAATCCTTGGTTATAGATATTAAACTATTGATGAAATATGAGTGGAATTGTATTGCAGTTTCAAGTGATGAGTTAATTGGAGAGGGGCTAGAGTTGAATTTAAGGTCAGAATGCAAGATTTCTTTAATAGCTGTCCAGACATTTTTAGGGTTTTGTTTACTATTATTCTAAAAGCTGTTACAGTATAGTTTTTTGTCTTCATTAATTTGCTTTTTAGTATGATTGCAAAGCATTCTGAAGTTTTCAAGATATCATGGTGTTTTCAATTTTTGTTGTCCTTTCCATGCTTTTTCATTCTCCTGCATTAACATTCTACTCTTTTTGGATAGCCAAATTGCATTATTTCTTTTTAGTTCCTTTCTTCTGGGAGGTGCAAGGCTATTTAAGATATTTAGGAAAGTTGCATTGAACTCATTTACAACATCATCTAAGGGAAGGATTATTTGGAAGTTCTAGTTAATAGATGATAGATTAGTAATGAACATTTGTTTAAGTAGATGTGTGATATGTCTGGTTGTATAGACTGGGAGATGATAACTGAGACAGTCAGACCTTGTACCTGCGATTATGTATTTGCAAGGGTCCAGTACTAAGATACTGTCTAACAGGAAATGTGATGTCTTGCTATAATGTGTGATGTCATTAATTAGTTGTGTGAAACCAAATAAATTCACACTAGATGTAGGGGAGTTAGAGGTTATGTCCAAGCAACTGACATTCACATCACCGTGTAGTATTATTTTTTGTGGAATTGTTATGCCTATCCATTGTAGGGTATCTTCCATTATAACTGTATTGTCTCCAGGAGGGATGTAAAGAACAGTAATACATATTTGTTTATAGTTGTTTAATTTCAGGAAAGTTATAAGATGTTCTGCTGAATTGAATTTTGGTATTTTTTTTAGGGGGAAATATTAAAGCAATACCACCACCTTTCTTCTTTATACGGTCATTATGGATGATATTATAGCTGAGAGATATAACTTTGGAGTTGCTTATACTGGGTTTAAGCCATATTTCAGTTACAATGAAAATATCAGGCTTATGTTGGGCAATCCATGCATGTAGTTCAGCAATTTAATTTTTATGCTTCTAACATTTATGGCAGCAAAAGTTAGATTACTGGAGTTGGGGGGTTAACCACTGTAGGGTTAGAGCATTGTGTGGAAGAGGATATGGAGGATGCAGATGCCAGCCCTAAAAATGTTGTTTGTGTTTTTTTAAATAAGTTTTTAATTTTTTCTGTATTTTTAGTTTAGCAGGCTTTTCAGTTGTTTCAGTTGCTGGCGATTAGTGGAACAGCTGTTTGACAGATGCGATTCAGATAAGGTGGCAGGTGAACCTTCTTGTATCAAGTTTTATGTCTGTCGTTATTAGCTATTCAGTGGTAAGCAATTTGAAGCTATGGTGTACAATATCTGCAAATATAGTTTTATATCAGCTTTTGCCATCATGCCACAATCTACAGAGGTATATCACTGCTATATGTCTTGATTAGTGCTTTTAGACTGCCACATGATGAAGGTTCTGGGTTTTTGCTGTTACTATTGTATTTTCCTGAACATATCTCTCCAAAGCTTTTTATGGCCATGAAGTTGGTCAAGAAGAAGGCCTAACTATCTTTTGATTCTGAAAGTAAAGGGAGATGGAAACCTTTAAGATCTGTGATGGTAAGACTGTTTGGATGGTTGATCTTTTGGGCATATACTAAACAACATCAGGGAACTTTTGTGGGGATTTAACTATTAACTTATTCTCATGCAACCAGTTCCAAATACCTATAAAGTCAGCCTGAAGTATATTCTGTAGTCCAGAATGTATTCCCTTTGATGAAGGCAATATCATCAGCATAGAGCAGACATCTGGCATAAAGGATATGCAAAGGAAGATAATAGTCCATCTCATTAATAGTCAATGACTGATAGCCCATTGTCCAAAGGTCTTTGTTCCAAAAATGTTGCTATGGGAACAAAATATATTGGTTTGCACAACATTTACTGATTTTTTTTGCAATAACATTGTTGCAGCTGTTAAACAGAATGTCAAAATAAATGTAAGCTATACTGACTTTGTAGCAGTTTTGAGGTGGTTGAACATAACTTGCTGTTAAACAGATTTTTGTAAAACTGGCATCTCACCATCACTGGTGAATTGGACATGTGAATGTTTAAATAATAGACAATGGCTGATTGAATATAAGGGACGCCATGGAAAAGTAATGGACCATGGTCAAGGGGTACCACTGAGTCATTAGATGAACCAACATATGCTTAGTTTATATATTTCAGTCACTATAATACCATTAGATGTCATATGCTGTCTGTACACTGATGACTATAACTTGGAAAGTATATCACAAGTTTGGAGGACCATTATAAACTTTGCACGTGTATAGTAGAACTGAATGCATGGCCTGAGGTAAGTAATATGAAAAACAAATCAGTAGCATTTTGATCCATCACACCTATATCATTTAAACAAAATTGAGGAGAAAAAAATAGAAAAGCCAAGCTTATTTAAAGATCTGGGTTTGTTGCTTTTGAAAATACATTCAGTTTTAATCATTATATTGACAATGTAGTGAGGGACAGTAAAAAGATTATAGGCTTTGTTAACATATTTATTAAATTAATGAAAGATGAATTGATGGAGATCACTTATATTAGTTTAATCAGACCAGGAATCAAGTGTGATAATAGCTTAAAGTTTCTGTTCACTAATTCAGAGAAAACAGGATTGGAAACTATATAAAGGTTTGCTAAAATTATTTGGAGAATGAAAATGCTGACATATGACAGTAGCCTGTCTTAACCTGGTTTGTTCTCACTAAACTAGGAACAAAGGAAAGTAGACTTGATTTTAATGTACAAAGTTATCCAATATCCCCTTTTCTGGGAATGTTTGGGGCTAAAAGGAGATCAAGTTAGACTGTTTGGAACCTTTTGGAAAAAAATATCAGAATGACAAACTCTTTTTTAAAGAGTTGTTGATTTTTGGACTTTATTATAAGCAAAAGCCTATAATAAAGTCCAAAAATCAACAATTCTTTAAAAAACAGTTTGTCATTCTGATATTTTTTCCAAAAGGTTCAAGCAAAAGCCTTGTATGCCGCGGTGGTACGGCAGTAGCATTGTTACCTCACAGCAAGAGGTTCTCCGGTCCGATTCTCAACTTGGCTTGGGAGTGCCTTCCGTGTGGAGTCTGCATGTCCTCCCTGTGGTTGGGTAGCATTTGAAAGACATGCGTGCGTAATGGGCATGCCTTCGTTGAAGGTTGGGCATCGAGCTGGCACCTCGGCGTTTCGTAAAAATCTACTGCCAATCATTAGCGGACCGGAGTTCCACTGTGGCGGCCCCTTACCGGGAAAGAGCTGAAAGACAAACAACAACATTATAAGCAAAAGCCTACCATACTTACAGAAATAAATAAATAAATAAACAAGTTTTTATAATTCAGTTTGATATAAGATTTAGACAGGCAAATTAGACACTATGCCCATGTCTGATTGCATTGCACTTTACTGAATTTTATATCCAGTTTCACCTTGTTCCAGTCTTTGATATTTTTCTTGAATAGGCCTGGCAACTTCATCTTCCTTGATATACTTGTGGATTTCACCTTAAGTTGGCACTGCATTTCTATAGCTTGCTACCCTTCTGTTATATAGATGCTTCATATTACCACACAAATGTCTGATTTCTTTCTCAGATACCTTTTGAGCATCAAATTTTTATTTTGTTCTATATAAATCAATAGGATGTCTGACTCTGCTGATGAGTAATGTCATTTTACCAGCCGTGTGGTTCTTTGCCATACTGCTGTTATCCATGCCACTGGATTTCCTGCTTTGAGCTCTAATACATATGCTTCTGTTCAAAATGGCCTTCTTCATAGCTTTAGTCAAATGTATTCTATACTTTTTGAATTCATATCTTATTTACCAATGCAAAGCAGCTGGTTGCCTTCTACAACCAAAATACCATTCTCCATGATAATTAATTCCTAACTATGCTTTTTTATGACTCATATACTGACACTGGAGAAACAGAATAAATCACATACTAAAAAAGAAATTTTAATTCTTATATATTTAGTTGCTTTTAGAAGTATGAGAAAGAGAGAAACTAAGACAAATCAGGACAAAATGAAATTCTACTCAGTTTTGCCCAAACATTAAAGCAACAGAGTTATTTACCTGTAAACAATAAACATAAATCTGCAGTGAATATATAAGTAAGTAAACTGTTACACAGCTTAACATAAACCATAACCATTTGTGCTGCACCCCACTTAAATGCTCCTACATATATGACACATGCATCACTTTTTCCAAAGAATGCTGCAGTCTCTCATGCTTGCAGTGTCAAAGCAGAATGTTTAACTCTTAACTGCCACCACTGCCTTGAAGCTCATGTTGCCTTAGTAGCAGAATCTCAGACACTTTCATGTAAAATATACTTTTGTTGGCATTACAGAAAATGAATAGCAGAAAAAGAATTTCAATCAGATGCCAGTACAGTAAACAATTTCCCCCTGCAAAACTGCTTTTGCTTCATAAAGCTATTCTGATCATTCAGGTGTTATTTTTTTTTTCTGGAGTTTTGTTTAACTGTTATGAAATTTCTACTCGTCATTGTTTCTATGCATTGTTCTGCCTTTGCCTGTTTATGATTGTTATTTATTTATTTATTTATTATTTATTTCCAGTTTGATTACCGGGGAAGTCCACTGGGTCAAAGTGACCTGTTTTCAGTGGAGGCCCTGGGAGAAAAGCTCCAAGATACATAATACAGATTAGATACAAAAATACAAGAATTTGTAAATAGCATTTACTGTTTATTACCGTATCTTTTTCTCCCTTCTCTGTGAAAAAGAAAAAAAAAAAAAAAATATCCTTGTTTTCCCGCTTTTCTGAACTAGAATAGTCCAGTCTTCAGATTTTGCTGATCTCTGGGCTTTGTCTTAGTTCCTGTGCTATCCATACCCTTATTTGGATAAGAGGAAGCTTCTTTGTTCACCAGTGGGAGTGGGGAGCACTGAGCAACCTATTTGTCCCTAGATGATTGGTTCCAGCCCAGCAACTTGTAGTTTATTGGCCATTTTGGGTCAATTCCTCCTCTTTTCAACCCCCTGCTATAAAGCCCGCTTTTGCACGCTTTTTACTTGTAATAGACTCAGCACAGCTCCTCGTGGTGTCCTGCAGAGTTCTATAAGCAGCAGAGAGTGAAAGAGTGACTTTCCTGGATTTATAAAAATTTTTTCTGTTTTTCGCTTAAAGTACTGCATCTCGACTGCGTTTCTCTTAAATAACAGCTCTGCATATTGTTTTTACTGTTCTTGTGTTGAATTTATACTGTTAAGCACTTTAAAAAGTAATTTTTGTTTAATTTAATTGTTAGGCTAACACACTAAAGTGCGCTAGCCGTTTTATAGCATTTACTGTTTGTTACTGTATCTTTTTCTCCCTTCTCTGTGAAAAAGAAAAAAAATATATATCCTTGTTTTCCCACTTTTCTGAACTAGAATAGTCCAGTCTTCAGATTTTGCTGATCTCTGGGCTTTGTCTTAGTTCCTGTGCTATCCATACCCTTATTTGGATAAGAGGAAGCTTCTTTGTTCACCAGTGGGAGTGGGGAGCACTGAGCAACCTATTTGTCCCTAGAGGATTGGTTCCAGCCCAGCAACTTGTAGTTTATTGGCCATTTTGGGTCAATTCCTGGCTCTTTTCAACCCCCTGCTATAAAGCCCGCTTTTGCGCGCTTTAGCGCATTTTAGCGCTAAGTTGCTCATAGAGCAGCATAGAGCAGCGCTGGTTAATCAAGTTTAAACTATTTCTGGCTCCATAAAGTCTGCTCTTCAATTTTTCCCTTAGAACTGTTCTACTTGCAATCTAAACAGCCTATACTCTATCTGAAAAGCTCAGCACTTGCTCCTAAAGCATTTTTTATACAGGTAAAGCACTCTTAAACAAAAGAAAGTACTTCATTCACCTAAATTCCCTTGAGTACCCATTTCCCTATAGGTCCTTTCTGACTCAGTTACACAGCAATCTTTTTCACTATTTCTAGCATGTCAAGGGTCAGTTGCTGGCGTCCTCTCCTGTTCAGCTGGTGAATCTGGGAATCTTGAGGCAATGTTACAATTGCCTCATGTACACAGACAACCCTCTCCTCCTCCCAACAAATACAAATATATGCGAGAGATGCAACTATATAGCCAAACTGGAGGCTGAGCTCTCTCAATTCAGTACTGGCAAGACCAGTCAGGAGGAGAAGGTAACCACGCACACCACAAACCCAGTCTCACATAGAACTATCACAACTGCAAACCAAACACATAAACACACAAAAACATACTCGGAGGCGCTGATTAAAAATCTACCAAAACAACAGAGGCCTCCAAAGCAGACACCCAAGCAACCGCCACCTCAAGACATAGCACATGCAACACATAGTTCTCAAAGTCATTGTGCTAAACAGTCACAGCCCTTAAGGCCAAACAACATGCCAGACACACTTGTAATAGGTGACTCCATAGTCAGACGCACTGACGTCCCACTCACCAGATTGAACAAGGAAAAGGTCACAGTAAGCTGCCTGTCGGGAGCTAGAATCCGCCACATAACACAAGCACTCAGGTCACTCCACAGCAAGTACAAATATGACTCAGTCATTGTACATGCCAGTGTGAACGACCTGAGACGTACCTCCCTGGACTACATGAAAAGAGACATAGAGGAGCTCTCTGATTATGTAGCCCAGGCCGGTATGACTCTGACCCTGAGCAGCATCTTACCCTCACCAAGAATGATGCCACAGTACAAAGACAAAATGATCAGTTTTAACAATTGGCTTAATTACTGGAGTCATTCTAAGGGGATCCAATGTCTGTCTGCTTGGGATGACATGCTTGACAAGCCACGCTGCTTCACAAGGGATGGCTTGCACCTGTCACCCCTGGGCTTTCGGATATTGGCCAAGGCACTTGCCACCCCCATAGTGCCTTTTTTAGGCAAGGCTCAAATGACAAACCTACCTCCATAGAAAACACAATTGAAAAAAAAGGGTAATGCTGCTCAATGCCAGAAGTCTAAACCTCAAGATGCACGCCCTTGAAGCCCTCCTCAGTATGGAAAACATCGATGTCTGTGCAGTGACTGAAACCTGGTTCAAGGCTCCTGAGAGCACCCCAGCACTATCAGGTTTTACCTCATATCATGCTTTCCGGCCCCAAAACTTGGACCGAACCACAAAAGGAGGGGGAGTATCCATTTTCATCAAAGATACCCACACCTCCAGGTTAGTGGCAACGCACGAAGCATCGGAGACCATCCAGGTGCAACTAACCATAGGCAAAACCGCCTTACAGTTTATAGCATGCTGCAGACCACCCTCTCAAACTCAGGAACCCCACACAGCCTTCCTGAAGACACTGGAGAGTATGAATGTCTCTCCAAATACCATCATTTTGGGAGACTTCAACTACCCAAACATAGACTGGGAACATTACTCAAGCCCCAACACCCTAGCCCAAAGGTTCCTAGAATTCATAAACTCAAATGCAATGGAACAACTAGTCACCATTCCCACAAGAGGAGACAATATACTAGACCTGATCATCACAAACATGGGGACAAAATGCTCCACACTGGAAGTATATCCCTCTTTGGTAAGATCAGACCATAAATTAATCTCACTGGAAATCCACATCCCGCCCCCCCCCCTGCACAAAAGACCACAGTGAAGAACTTCTCAAAAGCCAACTTCACACTTCTTAAGACTGAAGTGGTATTCTTCAAGGCCCCTGGGCCAGTGGAAACCACAACCCACACTGCTGAATCCTTTGCAAATGCCTTCTACGGGCACCTTCAAGAATGCATGGATCATGCAATCCCAAATAAAACCAAGACCCATTCCCCAAAGGCAGGCGTCGGTCTGGTGGACCCCAGCCATAAACAAACTTTACAACAGGAGGAGGAAGCTACTACATGACAGAGCAAAATCCCTAAAAGGGAAGGCATCTCTGATCAGTACTAGCAAAAAACTACGATCACTCATAAAATCATCCAAGGCCAACTTTGAGAGAAAAATCGCAAAAGACACAAAAGACAATCACAAGGCCTTCTTTAGCTATGTTAGAAACCTGGGTGGAAACTCCCAGATATGCTCAGAGTTAGTCCAAAATGACACAAAATACACTGAACCCACTGACATTGCCTACATTCTGGCAGACAGGTTCAGTGCAAATTTCTCCTCCCTCCCCAAAAGGAGAAATAACTATCCCAGCAGAGTGTAGCCTCCCTAACATCTCAGATGCCCAGGTGAGAGCTGCTCTCTCTAAAGCTAAAAACACAGCATCAATGGGACCGGACGGTGTCCCGGCTGTGTGCTACATGAACTCCAAGAGGAACTATACCCACACATTAGGCAGCTGTTTAATCTTAGCCTAACTTCAGGATACGCACCCAAAGAGTGGCGACGGCAACAGTGGTCACCACTTCACAAAGGCGGTGCTTCTACGGACCCTGGAAATTACCGCCCCATAAGCTTGACGAGCCTGGTCTGCAAAGCTATGGAGAGGATCATTATGGAACTCATAAACAAAGACATTGGGGACCTACAGACATTGGATCCTACCCAATTTGGCTTTGTCAAGGGCAGATCCTGCCTTTTGAACTTGGTTGACTTTTTTGAAACAGTCACTAAGGCCATTGATGAGGGTAAGGCAGTTCACACAGCCTACCTTGACCTTGCAAAAGCCTTTGACACAATACCCCACTCTGGCATCATAGACAAACTCACCAGCTTAAATGTAAACCCATATGTCACAAGATGGGTTGCAAACTGGCTCAAGGACAGAACCCACAGGGTCAGAGTTGCTGGAGCTATGTCAGACTCTAAGCCAGTCACAAGCGGTGTCCCACAGTGCTCAGTCCTGGGACCCCTCTTGTTCGGCATTTATTTTTCCGAGGATTTGCCCTTGACAAAGCCAAATTGGGTAGGATCCAATGTCTGTAGGTCCCCAATGTCTTTGTTTATGAGTTCCATAATGATCCTCTCCATAGCTTTGCAGACCAGGCTCGTCAAGCTTATGGGGCGGTAATTTCCAATGCATAGTCATACCCTTCGGGAAAAACAAGGTTACCCCTAGCTACCAAATAGGTGGCAATCCACTGAGCACAGAAGAAGTTATCAGGGACCTGGGGACCCAGGTTGATAGTAGTCTGTCATTCGACACCCATGTAGCTAAAGTAGTTAGGAAGTCCTTCTACATTGCCCACCTTATCATGAAGGGATTCTCATCTAGATCAAGGGAGGTCATAGTCTCCCTTTACTCATCACTCATCAGACCAATGATTGAGTACAATGCCCCATTCGAATGTATCTGACCCGACACTTGCAGCAGCTGGAGAGGCCACAAAAGTTCCTCACCAAAAGGATAAAGGGTCTCAAAAATCTGTCCTATGCTGCCCGACTGAAAGAACTCCAGCTCTATTCAGTCGCTTACCGCTTGCTCAGAGGTGACCTTTGCCTAACATACAAGGCCATGTCAAACCCAGATTTGATGAATATGCTTCACCTCAAAAAATCTAGATCCATCAGAGCCACAAGGGCAGGAGACTTAAACCTCGACACGGCTATTAATAGGACGTGCTGGAGAGATAGATTCATCACCCAAAGACTCCCTATGCTGTGGAACAAAATCCCGGTACATGTGAGGCAGAGCACCTCGCTGGCCTTGTTCAAGAGAAATCTTGACCAATGGATGGGAGATCGCAGATATACCCAGGAATTACCTCAGTATCACTGCTCGACAGAGGCACAGCAAAATAATGGGTATAGTTCCCCATACTAAAGGGGTGGCGTAAGCCACAAAACAATGGGCTAGGCTTATAAATGCCCTCGGGCAGATAGCCTAGTATGAACCTATGAACCTATGAACCTATGAACAGGCAAACATAGGAGGATTGTGGCTGACAAAGTTCGCAGATGACTGCAAACTGGGCGCCATAATTGATACTCCAGCGGACACAGACATCCTTCAGAGAGGCCTCATAGAAACGGATAATTGGTGCCAGAGCCATGGCCTTAAGCTGAACGCCAAAAAATGTATAGTCATACCCTTTGGGAAAAACAAGGTACACACAAATTACCCCATAGGTGGTAATCCATTAAGTACGGAAGGGGTAATCAGGGACCTAGGGACCCAGGTTGACAGTAACCTCTCATTTGACACTCACATTGCCAAAGTGGTTAGGAAGACCTTCTATATTGCCCACCTTATCATGAAGGGTTTCACATCTAGATCAAGAGAGGTCATTGTGCCCCTGTACTCTTCTCTTATCAGGCCAATGATTGAGTACAATGCCCCATTTGGGATGTATCTTACCAGATACCTGCAGCAGTTGGAAAGACCCCAAAAGTTCCTCACCAAGAGGATAAAGGGTCTTAAACATATGTCATATGCTGCCCGACTGAAAAAACTCCAGCTCTATTCAGTCGCATACCGCCTACTCAGAGGTGATCTGTGACTGACGTACAAGGCCATGTCCAATCCAGAATTAATGGACATGCTCCACCTCAGAAAATCCAAATCCATCAGAGCCACGAGAGCAAGAGACTTAAACCTCAACACAGAAATAAATAGGACATGCTGGAGGGACAGATTCATAACCCAGAGGCTCCCTACACTCTGGAACAGAATCCCAGTCCATGTTAGGCAGAGCCCCTCACTGACTCTATTCAAGAGAAATCTTGACGAGTGGATGGGAGATCGTAGGTTTACCCTGGGGGTCATCTCTGTGTCACTACTAGACAGAGGCATAGTAAACTAAACCCTAAAAGGGCGTAGTATTCTCATCCTAAGGGGTGGTGAAAGCCACACACACTCTGGCTAGGCTTATAAATGCCCTAGGGCAGATAGCCTAGTATGAACCTATGAACCTATGAACCATTGTAAATGACCATTTACCCCATTTTCCTCCACTGTCTTATTACCTGAAGTAATCCTCTCATACCTCTCAACCTGGAAACATAAAAAATCTGGACAAGGCCCATGAAAAATAGGTACAAATCTGTATGCTGATTAACATAAAATTTGCATACATAATTATGCACCCCCCACTCAAATGGAATTGTGGGATACCAACTTTTAAACGCAAACTGAAGAACAGATGACCAAAATATGGCACTAGAGTCCCCCTGCAGCCATTCCAATGTCCCATTACCTGGCTATTTTGCCCCATTTACCATAAACACTAATGTGCATACTGTTTTACTTCTACAATGTTTAGATTTAATTTTTACATTTTATAGCACAATGTACAAACATTAACAGACATCTGCTAAACAAAGCAATGCTGTCTCTCAATGAAAGACTTAACATTAAAACTTCTCTGCCCTTGAAACTCACATTCATTGAAACAGCATTGAAACCCCCACCACATCCAAAGAAAATGCATCTGGCCAGAGGTGGATAAAGATTACCTTTGGGTTATTTTCAAATCATTGGCCCCTTGCACACAAAACAAGAAACATACATGTGTTCTTTGATACACCTTCCTGACTTTATTAAACTATATCCCTTGTATAATACAGCACACTTGTTAGACTTGCATTTTAAAGTTATTGTTTGAACATTTTTCCAGTAGGCAATGAAACAAAATGCATGAACCGATAATGACGAAACTGCCCATTTCAGAACTTTTCCATCATAAAATTCTACTTATACACACACACACACACACAATTATATATATATATATATATATATATATATATATATATATATATATATATATAGAATGGCAGTAGTGTAAGCCATTGGCATCTTCCACAGCTTCTCAAAGTTATTTTCAATTTCAGTTTTTTGCTTGACTTACTCTAATTTGTATTATCAGACCAACTCAATAGCTGTAAATGCACAACAAAATAAACTAGGTGAACTGCATGTTTTAAGATTTCCATTTTTGTCCAAGCACTGACAGACCCTCTCCTATATTCATCCTGAAGCATCAAAACTATCATTGTAATCCAGGTGCTGTTAATTGGTCACTCTTGCTTCTCCACTGTCTGCAGTGGTGGAAAAATATGTGTTTCATCTTGAATGCTGGAAAATGTACTATACTTGTTTAAAATATTTTTCTTATAATGCAGCACAGAAAATAATTCTGATTTTCTGTTCCTGAATTTGGGTTAATGATATTTTTTGCTCTTTCCTCTGAAGCACAAATGCCATTGTGCATGACATTTTCTCACTTATGTTGTATCTGTAGCGACACCGCCATTGTGCATGACATTTTCTCACTTCTGTTGTATCTGTAGCTGCACCCTTGACTTGTTACACTCACCCCCTTTAAAAGTACAACACAGTACAGTACCAGCAATGAATCTATATACTGTGGGAGTAGAACCCACAGCCTTCTGCATCAAAAGCAAGTATTTAACCTGCTATGCTATTAACAATGCAAGCCAATTCAGCATAAGCAACAGTCAACTTCTCTTCCCCTGAAGCTCTCAGCTCCTTGTAAAATCCACTCAACACTCAATTGTATCTCTCAAGTTTGCAGCACAAAAAATGTGGAAAAAGCCAAAATTTATTAGAGGGGGACAAAAGCCCAAAAACCAGGGACACATTTTAAACATTGCTTGTATAATTTTGGAAAGTTGCTTGAATAAAATGTATTGCCACCATACATTTTACAGCCAAGTCTTGAACCCAGGACCCTGTGTACTACTGTCAGAGCAATATGCCACTATGCCAAATCAGCAGATCTGAAGTAGTTGACTTAATTTTATCTGCAACCTGTGGGTATACGGATCCGTATCAGATCCGAGCCAGCAACATTTTTTCTCTAGCATCTGCTCTAAGCTCCAAGCTCCTCCCCTTACCCATAGTGCCCTATCATCTCCTATCTTCCCCCAGATCTCGTTTGCCACACCAGTAGTGTGCATCGTGGTCTCCTTTGCTCTGAGCTCAGGGATAGTAAGTGGTATTTTTTCTGGTATCTAGTGTATGTTTGAGTGAACTTTTTCCCTTTCTCCCCTTGTTTAGTGTCTCACTTGTTCGTCTGTGTTAAAAAAAAAAAGTTTGTAGAGAGTAATAGTTAGGCCTGCCCTTCATCTACCTGTGTATGTGTGTGGTGTTTCTGGTAGGTAGTGTCCGTACTTTTGGGTGCAGGACTTTGGCTGATCAGCCGAAGTCTGTTTTCAAAAAATGTACAGAATGTGGCCATAAGCTCTCCCCGGCTGATGGTCACACTCTGTGTGTAATTTGCTTGGGAGTGGCACATTTGTCCACTCAATGTGCTATCTGTTCTGGTTTTAATCCAAGGGCGCTTAGGAATCGGAAGGCCAAGCTAGTAGCCAAAGGCCTTTTCCCTGCTGCCATGCTGGAATCTGCCTCAGCCTTGGTCTCTGCTGTTCCATCTCCCACCCAGACAGGGACTCAACCTCCATCTTCTTCTGCTGATGGGTCTTCTAAAGACAAATCTTCAATCAGCATGGCTGACAAAGAAAAAGACAAAGAAAAAGAAAAAGATAAAAAAGGAGCAGAGAGGATAGGGAGAAGAGGAAGGACAGACATCGTAAGAGATCCCCAGACAGGGAGCTCTTTCTCAGTCCCCCTTCTAAGACCATGAGGCCTGTTTCTCCATGGTTCTGGTCTCCTTGTTTCTCACCCGAGCCGTTGGAACATTCGGACCCAAAGCCTTCCTCCCCATCTCGCAGACCAGCCAGATCCAAGTCGGTGGCCTCTTTGAGGTCGACTCGGAGCCTACTGGACATGGACAGGATGATGCGGAGATTCATTCAGACCCAAATTCAGATGGGAGTCTTGCCAGGCCCCTCTCTCTCTGGAGGGGAGACCTCCATGCCTCTTTTCCACCCCATCTCTCCTTTCCTGATCTGTGCTTTGACTGTGGGGCTCTTGGATCCAAGGATTTTTGGAGCTGGTAGCTCAGCGCCGACGGTTCCTCCAACCTCGACTCTGGATACTACCTTGAGTTCCTCGGATCCGATTTGTTCGGATTTGAGTGACTCTCGGAGCCGTAGACAGGGAGTCAGACCCAGGGGGATGGGTTCTTCAGCTCTGACCTTTTTGGATCTGATCTGTTCCCTTGTACCTCAGGCTACCCCGGCTTCTGCCCCAGTCCCCACTTTGGATCTGGGGAGGGCTTCTCCCTCAGCCTTCAAAGTGGTGGAGAGGTCTCTCTCCCAGGGATTGAGACCCCAGCCCATCCCCTCGGATACCACCCAGGCCCCCCTGGATTTGGCAATGACTCCCTTCATCCTGTCTCAGGGATAGCCCTTGCCAGAGGATCCTCAGGTTAATTTCCCTGAGAAAACCCGTGAGGCTCACGAATCTCCTTCTGAAAATCCCACTGAAGAGGGTCACCATAAGCGCAAGTGCAAAAGGAGGCACTTGGACACCCCTGCATCCCTCACTATGGACACTGACTTAGATGAAGGAGAAGGTTCCCCCAGGTCACCTCCTGAAGACGTCTCCTTCAGAGAAATTATGGAGATCCTCCACCAGAGGGGAGGTTGGTCAGCCCCAAAACCTTCTGGGGATGAGTCAGTGTTCCTGGAGGCCTTTGGCATGGGCCCATCTACTTCCTGGTTGTCCACACCAGTGGACCCCTTGGTGGACCTCATCATCACGAGGGCATGGAAGGAGCCTGACACCGTAGAGCCCATCCCCAAATGCCCTGAAAAGGTCTTATCTCCCCCTTCTGACAGACATCCTTGGTTGAAAGGAGCCCCAGTTGATGCTATGTTGGTTGCAGCGGCCACAAAGAAGGAACTAGCACAGGAGAGTTCCTCGGTCCACCCTCCAGACAAGGAGTCTAGGTTGGTGGATAGGTTTGGGAAGCACGTCTATTCTTCAGCGACCTTTTCTATCCCTGAGCTGAATTATTTGGCACATGTGATTCGACTTCAGCAACACCTTGCTTCAGAATTTGCTGAGTCATCCCCAGAGTCTTTATTGCTGCAGGACAGACAGTTGTTCTCGGCGAAAATGTCTACTCTGAAGTCAGTCTCAAACACGTCGATGCGACTCCTTTGCCATGCCACGGAAGGAGCAGCTAGGGTGGCTGGGACAGGCATAGCCATGAGGTGTCATGTCTGGCTTGGGTTGTGTCAGTTCACGGACCCTTTCAAGGCATCGTTTATCAATGCTCCCTACGACGGTTCTTTCCTTTTTGGGAAGGCAGTACGTGACACACTTGTCCACAGCGAAAAGGACAGGAAGACTTTGTCTGCCATCGAAGTCCACTTCTCTGACCCTCAGCGGTTCTTATCTAGGAATCAAAGAGTGCAGAAGAAGATGTGGTTCTGAAAATCTCAGTTTTCTTGAGATTCTCAGGACACCTATTCCCCCAGAGACAGAGGGGGACAGGATCGACACCACCCCAAAGGTAGAGGGGGGTCCCAGGAATTTCTGGTCTAGGGAACCTTTTTCTGATAGACCCGGTCATCAGCCCTGAGGGGTTGCCTGACTGTCCTACTTTGGAAGCAGTCGGGGGATGATTGTCCTTACACCCAGTGGCATGGGAGTCCATTGCAACAGATCACTGGGTTTTACAGATATTATCCAGAGATTACTCAATCCCATTTGTTGCCCCTCCAAATATTATAAAACACCTCCAGGATGTTCCACCCACTCACAGAGAGGCCGCAGCTCTAGAGATTTCAAAGCTGCTTCTCGAACGAGCCATCGAACAGGTCCCCCCGATCAGTCCAGATCAGGTGTCTACTCAAGGATCTTTTTGCTGCCAAAAAGGCAGGGGACCTTAGGCCCATTCTAGACCTGTCAACATTAAACCTGTCGGTAGCCAAACAGAAATTCTGGATGGTCACCCTACAGTCCATTCTACCTTATCTCCGAAAGTGTGACTGGATGTGCTCATTAGATCTCCAGGATGCTTACTACCACATCAAAATACACAGAAGCTTCAGGAGGTTTCTGCGCTTCCGGCTGGGAGCCAGTCATTTTCAGTTCAGAGCCCTACCCTTTGGTCTCACCACAGCCCCCAGGGTGTTCACCAAGGTTATGGCAGTTGTAGCGGCTCACCTGAGGCTTCAGGGTATTCAGGTGTTTCTATACCAGGACGACTGGCTCTTCACTGCGCCCAACAAGCATCATTTGTGTCTGGCTCGAGATTATTTCATTCGGTTGTCAGATCTGCTGGGAATTACAGTCAATGTTCACAAATCCCACTTGCAACCAGTACAAGTTCTAGACTTCATTGGGGCACGGCTAGACACTTTGCAGATGAAGGTATTCTTAACTCCAGACAGGATCCTAAACCTCAGGTGCCACATAGCTCAGATAGCAAACTCCAAGTTTCCAAAGGTGAGCAAGGTTGTCCAGGCTTTGGGCTCCATGGCTGCCACCAGATCGATTCTCCCTTGTGCGCACCTTCACATGCGGGTTCTTCAATGGACTCTGGCTGTTCAATGGTCTTGGCTAGACCTGCCCATGGAATTTCCGATCAAGATCAGTCATGTCTGCAGGACGTCTCTTCTTTGGTGATTAAGTTCACTGGAGATATCAAAAGGACGCCCCTTCACGTCATTTCCAGTCCAAGCCAATGTGATCATGGATGCCTTTCAACTTGGCTGGGGGGACACTGTTTGGGAAGGACAGTCCAAGGCACATGGTCCCAGTCAGAGACCAAGTCGCACATAAATGTTCTAGAGATGAGGGCAGTGCTTTTAGCGTTGGAAGCCTTTCACACAGTCCTCCCTCTCAGATTGATTGCAATTCAGTCAGATAACATGTCGGTTGTCTGGTTTATCATCAAGCGGAGGGAACCTGATCTTACCCTCTATGTCACGAGGCCATGAGAGTGTGGGAATGGGCGATTTCCACCGGTCAGTTTCTGATAGCAATGCACATCCTGGGGTGCTCCAACATTTTAGCAGACAGATTGAGTCGGGCCATTCTGGATGACGTACGAGTGGTCTCTGAAACAGTCAGTAGCGGAGGAGATCTTCCTTGCATGGGGTCAGCCTTGCTGCGATCTCTTCGCATTTCCTTCCAACACGAAGTGCAGTGAGTTCTTTGCTCTGATTCCCTCACCAGGGGAAACCCCCAGAGATGCTCTAGTCCATGTTTGCCCCCCCGGGCTTCTGTATGCTTATCCACCATTGCCACTCATTCCGAAGTTTCTTCAGAAAGCTTGTCGACTATGGTGCAAAGTGATCCTCATTGTCCTGTTCTGGCCTCGTCAGGTTTGGTTTCCATTCCTTTGGTCTCATCTCTTAGTGCCCCTGTGGGTTCTGGATCCCTGCCCAGATCTAATCTCCCATCTATCGGGGGCACATCCGCCCGACCTGGGCAGCCTCAAGCTGACAGCCTGGCTGACAGTTCTGTTAATTGCCAGTTAATTGCCAGGATTCCCGGCCTTTTATCCCCGGTAAAATCCATTCTGGTGACTTCTCTTAAAGACTCCACTAGGAAACTTTATTGCAGTAAATGGAAGCGCTTTTCCATTTGGGCCTCACAGAAAAAAATAGATCCCTTTACAGCCCCTGTTCCAGTGGTATTGGATTTCCTGTCTGGTATCTTTCAGCAAGGAGCTAGTTCCTCCAACATGGCCTTAGCCTCCTCTAGGCTCTGTAAGGCTTTTCTTAAAGGTACT
This sequence comes from Protopterus annectens, assembly GCF_019279795.1. NCBI lineage: Eukaryota > Metazoa > Chordata > Ceratodontiformes > Protopteridae > Protopterus > Protopterus annectens. Next base: position 636,012,404 of record NC_056735.1, on the reverse strand, counting down.
TTTCTGTTACGTCCACCTGTCAAGGATTCAGTGCTTCCTTGGGACCTTACATTTATTTTACAGGCATTGGTGGCTCCTCCTTTTGAACCTGCAGCTTCAGTGGACTTGAAATATTTGTCCTGGAAGACCACCTTCCTAGTTGCCATTACATCTGCTAGGAGGGTTTCTGAGCTTCAAGCTCTGTCTGCCATGCCTCCGTATTTGGTCTTCTATACAGATAGGATCTCCCTCCGTACTAACCCTTCCTTCTTATCTAAAGTGGCATCTGAAGCAAACATAAACCAGTCCATTAATCTGCCCGTTTTCTTTCCTAACTTTCAAAATAAAGGTGAATACAGACTCCATTTGTTAGATGCTCATAGACAGCTTCATTTTTATCTTCATAGAATGAAGTCTTTCTGCAAGACTGACCAATTGTTTGTTTCCTTTTCCAAAGCATTTATGGGAAAAGCCATTTCTAAAGTTTCTTTGGCCAGATGGATCACCCTTTGTATTTCACATGCCTACAAAGCAAGAGGTTTATCTCCTCCTGGTATTGTTAAGGCTCATTCTACCAGGTCCATGGCGAGTTCTGCTGCTTTTTGGTCTAGCGTGCCTTTGGACGATATTTGTGCAGCAGTGACCTGGGCCAATTCACATATCTTCATTTCCCATTACAAATTAGATCTGATTTCGAGGGGTAGAGTATCCTTTGGCTCTGCGGTGCTCAGGAATATCCTTCCATAAGGGCCTCCCAGTATCGGAGTAGCTGGGGACTCTGTCCCACAGGTTGCAGATAAAATGAAGTTAACTACTTCAGATAAAGAAGTTATGAACTCACCGTAACGTTCCATCTGAGTAGTTATACTTCATTTTTCTGCAACATTCCCTCCCTCCGTCCCCCGGACCTTGTCCTGTCTTTTCAAGTTTGGTTTATTGGGTTGAGTTGCTTATGTTTTTAGTTGCAGCAAACTCGATCTGAGGGAAGATAGGAGATGGTAGGGCGTTATGGGTAAGGGGAGGAGCTAGGAGCTTGGAGCAGATGCTAGAGAAAAAAAGTTGCTGGCTCGGATCCGATACGGTTCCGTATACCAACAGGTTGCAGAAAAATGAAGTAAAACTACTCAGATGTTACGGTGAGTACATAACTTCATTTTTTCCTGAAAGATAGGAAGACAGAGACTTAAATGGCTATCATTTAGTGAATTCAGTTCTCACTTCTCTTCATAGCTCTCATCCTCTTAGCACAAAAAACCTGGATACAGCCAATACTGGGGGAATACAGAATTCAGTTCTCACTTCACCATAGCTCTCAACCTCTTAGCACAAAAAACCTGGACAAAGCAATAATGGGGGAATACAGCCCCAAAAATAGGGACAAATTTCAAATACTGATCTTATAAACTTAGAAAGCTGTGAGAATATATGGTCATTTGTTGCCATGCATTTTCTGAAAAATATGAAGTCTAAAACTTAAATTCCTGTCATTATTTAGGGAATTCAATCATCACTGATTTACCAAAAAAATCCAGAAAAATCACAAATTTTATGAGGAACAGTGCAAAAATCTGAACCAAAATCTGGATATTCTGCGAATCTTGACAATTGAGAGGTATGGTATGCATATTAATTTTTCAAGTTTCCATCCTTAAGAAAAAAAAATGACAAATCTAAATAAGGACTCCTCTCAAAAAGTGTGTTTTTCTACTAGTGAATTAACACATCTCCATCTTTTAAGTGGAATTCAAAGTTCAGTCTAAAAAAGGTACAATGTCTTTTATTCAGCCACTGAAACTGTGACTTGGGAAGGATTTACACTACTAGGCAACATAAGGGACCATTTTTAAGCACTTCAGCAAATTTATATTTCTATTTTGCAAAGGATTTTTATACAGCTGACTTATAAATACATCTGCTCTGCTCCATCCATTCCTCTGTAGGCAGCATAATAAATACCCAGCCTCGTGGCTTGTTCCATTCCCATACCCATTAACAGCTAAAGAACCCTTGTTCCATTCCCTCATGGTTTGGCTGGAGCAGCCAGAAATGCACTCACGTTGAGCCCTCAAGCTCAATTCCAACAGGATAGCAGGCCGTTTCACAGAGCTGACATCATTGCGCACATGATGACATCAGCACAAAAAGCCAAAAAACAATTTTAATAAAAACGCCAGGAAATTAAGGGGGGCCACTAGGGAATCATGGCACCCCATTAGTTGGACCCCAAAACTTGGTAAAAACTGAATAATTTGGTATGGTTGGGAGGCATGAACCCTCTGCATCCAAGGAGTGTCTCAGGATTCCAGTAGAGACTTGTCTTCTGATATCCTTCTGCTTATGGGTCAGGCTTTGGAGTGAGAATTGGTAATTGTAGGAGCCATCATTTATTTTATTTATTTGACATTTGTTTAGCATCAAAGTCTGGCTGGGTACAAACCCATTTTCAGCTGAGACCTGGGGAGAAAAGCTCCACAGTACAATTTAAACAGAATTACAAATCAGCATTGGTTACAAAAACTAAGACAATCACACAGGAGTACAATTTATGGATACAATAAAAGAAGAAAATAAGCAAATATAACGTAAGCAATAAAGTCGAACATATATTATATAGAGGATATTAAGACTGGGGAGAAGGGAATGGAAAAGAGTACTAACATGGTGTGGAATATGGGCAGATCCAGTTACTGGCTTGATGTTCTTTCAGACTAGACTTGAAGGAATAGTAGTGGGGTATAAGTATGATTGATTCTGGAATGCAATTCTATAATTTTGCAACACAGTGAGAGTACAGACTAACACTGTTAAATCTTTGAGGTTTGTAAACAGATAATAGATGTTTGGGAGAGAGTGTTGGTCATGAGATGGAATATATTGTTTAAGTAGTGATGATGTAGTTTGTGAAAATAGGAGTTATACAGTATTTTGTGTGTTAGAGTTAGCTGATTAAATGTGAGAAGGTGGAGTAGTTTGAGCCAATTTAGGGACTTCAGAGCAGGACAAGGGTGATGATAGTGGTAATTTTGTTACTTTATTATAACATTGACCAAGTTTTGCTTTTATTTATTTATTTTACAGTTTGTTTACTGGGATAGTCCATTGGGCCAAGAAGAGCTCGTTTTCAATGGAGTCCCAGGGAGAAAAGCTCCATGAACAACAATATAATACGAAGACAGTGCATTTACATTCATGTAATACTATTGAAGAATGATGCTATTACACAACATGACAAAAATCCACGATTGCAGTGAAAATACAGTCAAAAAAGCAAAAGGTAAAATTACACACACACACACACACACACACACACACACACACACACACACACACACACACACACACACACAAATAAGTAAATTAAAATAAGAAAAATCCATTGGTGCATATTCCTGTTAGATTTGTTACAGTGTGAAATAACACAGGGTGGAGATTATAGTTTTACATGAAATCTTAGCAGAGTTAAAGAAGAACAGGGAGATAAAAGGTGTTAATTGTTGAATCTAAGAAGGATGGGACAATTAGAAAAAAAGCAGAGTATGAGTAGAAGTAAGTGAGAAAAATTAAGATGGTAGTAGTCAGAGAAGCTCAGTATGATGAACAGAAGAGACAATTAAAGGAGTGTGAGAAATGGGGGAAAAAGAGGTGAGTCATGTGGGATGAGAGCAGGAATATTCCCAGAGGGTTTTGAGATGGGAATGAAGCAAGTTCTTAAAGGTAGAGTGGTTGTCTGTAGTACGAGTAAAAGGTGGCAGGGAGTTCCAGAGGTGAGCTAGGGAAAAGGATAATAGGTGTTTGCCTGGAGGACCAGCAGGCTTGTGCAGTTCAAGCAAATTCTGATTATTGGATCTTAGAAGTCTGTTGGCTAGGAACATTTTGAAGGGGGAGGTAAGGGAGGGGCAGATGGAGGGATTAAGGATGAGTTTATGGGCATGAATAAGTTGAATGTAGGTAAAATGTAGGTAAGATGTTGGGAAGTTCAATCCAATTTAGTTTGTGTAGGGCATTGTAGTGGTGGGAGGAGGATTTATAGCCGGTAGCAAACTTAGAAATTTTGTTGTAACAGGAGGATAGCTTTGTTTTTAAAAAAGATTGAAGGTTGGTAAAAGTGGGGCACCATACATGGGAGAAGGAATGAGGAAGGTGCTAGAGAGTACAAGTTTAGTAGTGGGAGTGATATAGCAGTTATGGTGGTAGAACATGCCGAGTTTCTGGTGAGTTTTCTTTATATTAATTTGCAAGTGGGTATTGAATTTTAACTGTTCATCAATAAGGACTCCTAGAAGCTTTGCATGGGATGCTGCCTCTAGAGAGGTATTGTTTTGACTAGTAAAGGAGAATGAGTTATTGTCTATAATGGTACTTTTTGAAAGGGAAAATAACATAATTTTAGTTTTTGATGTGTTGAGTGATAGGTTGTTGTCTATCATTCAATGTTCGGTATAAGAGAAAGCATCCTGAGTGAGATTTAAGAGAGTGAAGGTGGAAGTGGCGGAGCAGATGTTCATAGAGTCATCTGCGTATTGAATCACTTTAGCACTAGGAATGTTTTGGTGGAAGTCATTTATGAAAATGTCGAGCAGTAGGAGACCCAATATGGAACCCTGGGGTATGCCTTCAGGTGTATTAAGGAAGGAGGAGGTAGCTTTTTTTCCATTTGACAGCTTGTTGTCTGTCAGAGAGATAACTAGAAAACCAGTTGACAGAGGAGTGGGATAGGTTTAGATTAGATAGTTTCTATAAGCGAAGGTTAAGGGAGATAGTGTCAAAGGCCTTGCATAAGTCCAGAAGTAGGGTGGACACTAGACAGCCAGAATCCTGGGCTTTGGTGACAGTTTCGAGGAATGAGAGGAGAGTGGTTGTAGTACTGTGGCCAGGTCTAAAACCATGTTGTGTGGGGGTTAGTAGGTGGTTGTCTGTGAGGCAGGGTAGAAGTTGAAGGTGGATACAATTTTCTAGAACTTTGAGATGGGGATAGTGATTGGCTAGAAACTGGGAATGCTGTTGTTAATACCTCCTCTGTGAAGGGGAATGATATAGGCCTTTTTCCAGAGTAGGGGTACATAGTTTTCTTGGATTGAGCGGTTTATTAGAATGGAGATGGGAAAGGCGATAGCATCAGCAGCAATTTTGAGGAAGTAGGAAGGAAGGTCATCAGGGGCATTTGAGCATGGCTTCAGTTTTGGAAGGAGTTTTTGTATGGTGGAGATAGGAATAGGTCTGATAGTGAAGGAAAGGGGTTGGGAGATGGTAGTGTTTAGAGGGAAGAGTGAAGATTGGTTAGAATAGGTGAAGTGTATAGAAGGGAGGGTAAGAGATAGTGGTGGCAAGGGTTAGTCTTGTGGAGATGGAGATTAATTTCTTAGCCCTATACATCATGCCCGATATTTAATTAGTTTTTTTTTTGTTTTTTTTTTTTATGTTGTTGCTGATATGCAGGTCAGACTTAAGATTGTTGCCGATAGTTACACTTAACAGTTTTGTGTGTGAAACCACATAGACTGAAGTATTGTTCAGAAAAGTAATAGCAAAATTAGAAGTATCTGAAGAAAATTGTTTTGGTAAAAATAGTAGAAGTTTAGTTTTTTTTTTTTGGTTAAGTGGCAGATGGTTGTTGGTGAGCCAAGACTCATGGAATTGAATACTTTTTGAGTTAAGATCTGCAGATAAGAAAGATTCCTGGTGTAACAGATTAAGGTAGAGTTGTCAGCATATTGAAGTAGGGTAGCTTGTTTGTTGGCAGTATTAAGATGGTTAATAATAATGTTGAAGAGGAGTGGACCTATTCTTGAGCCTTGGGGTACCCCAGTGCTAACAGCTAAGTAAGGAGAGAAGTTAGATTTCAATTTGACAGATTGATAGCTGTTAGAGTAATACCTGCTGAACCATTGTAAGGATGTTTCAGTTAAGCCTAGAACAGATAGTTGGGATAAGAGTTTGGGGTGAGAGACAGAATCAAAGGGTTTGATATATCTAAGAACAGAGAAGAGACAAAGTGTCCTGGGTCACTAGCTTTCTCGGCAGTGTCAGTAAAGGATAGTAGACCAGTGGTAGTGCTGTGTGCTGGTCTGAATCCATGTTGCGTGACAGATAATAATAATCTTCTAAGTGGGTATTGAAGAAGTTATTTAAGGAAGCATTTTTCTAGAAGTTTTGATAGTGTTGAAAGAATAGCAACTGGACTAAAGTTAGAAATAACTGTGGAGGTGCTACCTTTGTGGAGGGGAAGGATGAAGGATTTTTGTCGACAGGGAGGGGACATGTAAGATGCCTGACTGTGGTTTCTCTAACCCTTTTTGGTCCCGTGCACACCTACTGTGGCAGGGGCCAGCTGGGCCATGAGCATTGGTATGTGCTTCCATATAACCAGCAAAGCTAAATAAAGAGCCATGCCTGGTAAGCCATTGTGCTCCCACAAGACAAGCCATTGTCTCACTGTCTTCTGAGCTAGTGTAAAAACAGCTCTCAGTAATTCTTCTTCCAAAATGGAAGGGCCTGAATTATCTGTTCACTTCCACCCCTCCAGAAGCCTACTTCTGCATGTATAGAGGTAACTTTATCTTAGTCAGCTGGCACAATGTCAGGGCTTTATTAGCGGACCGGAGTTCCGCTGTGGTGACCCCTAACCGGGAAAAGCCGAAAGACACAACAACAACAATGCTAGCAGAATTGCATTTCTTATTTCTTTCCTCCATTCAGTCTTGCTGTCTTTCTTCCTTACACTGTGACAATGATACATGTATTGTTAGTATAAGAAGTTGATTCTTCAACATGGTTTGTACAGATTTTATACAGTATTTCAAAATATAATGCTTATTATGTCATTACTGTCTTGGTTTGCTTTTTTATCTAGTTTTGCCCAGTTCCAAATTGTCCAATAATCAATTTATTGGTTTAAATACCTTCATAACACATATTTATTATTACTATGGAAAGTTAATAACATGGTCTCCCCAAAGCCACAGGAAAATAGAAATCCATATACCACAACAGCATACAGCTTAAAGCAAATTGTTTTATTCAGCATCTAAGCATATGACTTTAAGAGAGGGCACATAATAATAATAAAAAAAAAAAAAAAGAGCAGATTTTTTTCCAATGCCATTGTTTTGGAATTGCTCTCACAGAATTTTGTATACAATAGCATAAGTGCTGGTTTAATAAGCAAACTAACTTTCTAACCCTGAAACAAATGCATTCATCTTTGAGGTGGCACTTTATTGCTTCCTGATTAATATTAGCAAAACTAGGAATGTAATTCTTACCTTATATTATTCTACCAATTTAAATACTATTTACATTATTTGCATAAACAGCAAAATAATTATAATGATCAGTGAAACTAAAGTGCAGATTTAATAATAGGGTAGACATATTATTTGTGAGAGTGGAATATTGCTAACTGCAGGGGTATTAAGTGCTTTTGTGTGATAGTATTTATCTCATACAAATTTTTTTTTATACACAGAAATATCTGTGGAAATTTACAATAAAAATTATTAAGATCAATGACAAAATTTAGGTTATACTGAAAATTGTTAGCTGTTACTAAATTATTAGCCTGACTTTAAGTTCTCTTTAGCAATTCTGCATAAATGATACTAAAAATAATGTTTGCTAAAGGAGATAGTGTATTCCGCTTTAATGTGTGCTTCTTTTAAAACTATGAAAAAACAGTGTAACTATGATTATTAAAAAGCTTTCCCCATGCTGTGGTTTACTGTTTTACATTAATATAGTTTTGCATACCTCGTATGCATTCTTTATTAAACAATCCCCTTTATTTACAGATGAATATCTTACCGTTTTTACTGTTTGTTAAAAGCTCAAACAAAGCTGGAAGCAAAAGTCATGTTTTTTTCATTATATTCCCATTAAGAAAGTATGCACTGTTTTAAGAGAGCAATATAAACTTGTTGAAAGGGTTTAGTTTTGTCTTTGGGCTTAAAAAATATAATATTTGTATTCGCTACTTGCTAAAACTTATTGTCATTAAACAATTCTGAGGTGTTCATCTTACAAGGATTTTGATGCTAAGAAATGATACCTAAAAAGGTTCCTGAAAAACATAATTATTTATTAATGCATTCATTATAACCTTTTAGATACAACTTGTAAATAGTTTGGCAAGACATATATATCCTATAAATATTAAATTTCAAAAACTTGTGCTCTTTTTATAATACTTTATTTTTTGTCATTTTGCTTAATCTGAGTAAGGAATGTTACAAAGATGGAAATGAGTCATTTTAACATAAAGCATACAATACTACTAATGACATATTCAATTGCAACTTGAGTTTATACTGTTCCATTCTGAAAGCTAAATGGCTAAATGCTGTAGAACATTTCAACATTTCTAGTGAACCAAAACAGTCCAAAATTAGTTTCACTGAAGAACTTTGAATAGCCATTAGGATGTGTTGGTTTAAGTGACATGTTACTGTAATCTGAAACCTGTGATAGTTTATCTTCTCTCTCAGTCTCTCTCTCTCTCTCTCTGTATTTCTACCTACAGTATTTATCGCCATCTCTTTCTTTAAATGCATTCCATTGTTTGCTAAAAACATCACAATATTATTTTCTGTTATTAATTCAATTAAACATATTAATTCATCATAGCGTCATAATCTAGCATTATAATACTAAAACATCACTTTGAATAGTATAATGCATATCTTAAAATATGTAGCTGCAGGTTCTGTAGACATTTAGAACATCATTTGCAGCAATTTTCTTAGAAGAAATGTATTGTTTTATTCCAGGGAGCTATAATATCAAAAGGAAATACACTGATACATACATGCTCATCGATTTTATACAGTCTAAATGTATTTCTCAAGAGTAATGCTCCAGAAAATTATGCATAATGCAATGCAAATAAGAATATGCATTTACAATATTCTCGTTGTTTACCACAACATGGTTTTTAGAAATAGAAGTTTGACTATGTTCTCCTCAGTGACAATAATTTCTTCTTAAGAGTAACAATCTGCCATTTGTTCATTTTGCTTTGTATAAAATGCCTGGTCTCTTTCCACTGTAAGATTTGTATTTGCATTTTAGTGCTAAAACTGAATTAACTAACATGATTCAATCCTACTGTTCCCTGTGGTACCATTAATATTTTAATTCAATCAGAATTTCAAGAACTTGTTTGCCATCTAGGACAACTTGGTTACCTGTCAGCCTGTATCAGCTTGTCATATTAGAGGTGATTGTTCCCTAGATCTAATCTACTTTAAATGATTTCATTGGGTAGCGGTCTATAAATCATTCGAGAATGGGCCTGACAGATAAAGGGTTAGGTAAGTAAACAAATCAGCTTTGTTTTACTTTAGGCAGCAATGAACTTGGCTTTATCAACTTCTTATTGATTTTTCTACACCAAAAGGTCAAGAATCTGTTTAACTTCAGGGTATTATTAATATGAATACTAAATACTGCAAAGAACAATTAACATATCTAAAGTTCAAGGTAAAGATAATCTTAAATATTGCACTAAAACAATCATTTAAATAAAGGCCATCAAGGAACCTGAAATGGCGTATTCCTTCTGAAAACATTAATCCCTCCTTGTTCTAACCACTTAATTATACTGTGGCATATTAAAGAGACAATAACCCTCTGTAATCAATGTACTGGATGCATGTCTGCTGTACAGGGAAATGTCATACAATTTGCTATTATGGTTATTTGAGTTTTATAGTACTTAAAGCTTAACAATTCAAGTGGACATCACAAACACTTCAGGAAATCAATATACAGAAGTTAATAATGCAAGACGACCTTCTCTGTTACCTTCTTTATAATGCGTGATTTTCAATTAGTTAATTAAAGGAACAGTCCCACTGTGGCATTTTAGCATTCTTTAACTGAATATTTAGTAGGTGTTCTACATGTCTTTTTTATCTCACTGTCAGAATTCTTTTTTCAGAAAACATCTATGGTATTTTTCTTTAAGATGCTTCCTTTCTGAGGCACTGCACAAAGTGTTAGCAATTATTTATAATAACCCCTAAATAGCAATATGCTTGACAATGTAATTTATCATTAGAATTAAGTTTGATTCTCATTCGAAGAATATGATCTAAGGATGCCACATTAATATAAATATTAATAAAGTACTCTAAACCAACATTCTGCTTCCTACAGAATGAAGCAGGTTTGAATGCAATAGGCCCATTTTACATACTTAGCAAATGGGACAGCATCAGTGAAACTTTCCTGAGTGCCTCTGAAGTAAACATTTTGCTTTGATGAAGTAGTGTGAGAACTAAAGGAGAAATATAGTCTTGAAAGTTACAAAAATATTAATGCAGAAATTTGATGAAGGAGATTTGCATTGTATCATTTATTAGCAAGTATGACAAATTAAGTTTGCTATCTTGGACACGTTTAAAGAAGCAATCTCTGACAGCACTTTAATACTGAAGGTGCAATATCTGGCATCAGAGTTTTTGATAATAACAACTTCAAACAGTCCTTCAGGACTTAAAGTGAAGTCAGGCGAATATTATTTTTTATTTCAAGTGGTAATACATTCTCTCTACCATACATGAAAATTCTGAAGTGCACTCTACAATGTGTGCTAGACAGAGGGACCAAGCTAGGAAAGATGTGCAGCAGGTAAAGGTGATAAAGGATAATGAGGGAAACATACTCACAAGCGAGGACAGTGTGTTGAGCAGATGGAAAGAGTACTTTGAGGGGCTGATGAATGAAGAGAATGAGAGGGAGAGAAGGTTGGATGATGTAGGGATAGTGAATCATGAAGTACAGTGGATTAGCAAGGAGGAAGTAAGGATAGCTATGAAGAGAATGAAGAATGGAAAGGCTGTTGGCTCAGATGACATACCTGTGGAAGCATGGAGGTGTTTAGGTGAAATGGCAGTAGAGTTTTTAACCAGATTGTTTAATGAAATCTTGGAATGTGAGAGGATGCCTGAGAAATGGAGAAAAAGTGTTTTGGTACCGATTTTTAAGAATAAGGGTGATGTGCAGAGCTGTAGTAACTACAGAGGGATTAAACTGATCAGTCACAGCATGAAGTTATAGGAAAGAGTAGTGGAAGCTAGGTTAAGAAGGGAAGTGATGATTAGTGATCAGCAGTATGGTTTCATGCCGGGAAAGAGCACTACAGATGCAATGATTGCTCTGAGAGTGTTGATGGAGAAGTACGGAGAATGTCAGAAGGAGTTGCATTGTGTTTTTGTAGACTTAGAGAAAGCATATGACAGGGTGCCTGGAGAGGAGTTGTGGTATTGTATGAGGAAATCAGGAGTGTCAGAGAAGAGTGGTACAGGATATGTATGAGGGTGGTGTGACAGCGGTGAGGTCTGTGGTGGAAGTGACGGATGCGTTTAAGGTGGAGGTGGGGTTACATCAAGGATCAGCTTTGAGATCTTTCTTATTTGCAATTGTGATGGACAGGTTGACAGACGAGATCTGACAGGAGTCCCCGTGGACTATGATGTTTGCAGATGACATTGTGATCTGTAGTGAGAGTAGGGAACAGGTAGAGGAGACCCTGGAGAGATGGAGATATGCTCTAGAGAGAAGAGGAATGAAGGTGAGCAGGACTAAGACAGAATATATGTGTGTGAATGAGAGGGAGGATAGAGGAATGGTGAGGATGCAAGGAGTAGAGGTGGCGAAGGTGGATGAGTTTAAATACTTGGGGTCAGTAGTTCAGAGTAACAGTGAGTGTGGAAGAGAGGTGAAGAAGAGAGTACAGGCAGGATTTAGTGGGTGGAGATGAGTGTCAGGAGTGATTTGTGAGAGACGAGTACCTGTAAGAGTGAAAGAGAAGGTCTACAAGAGGGTAGTGAGACCAGCTATGTTATATGGGTTGGAGACAGTGGCATTGACAAAAAGGCAGGAGTTTGAGCTGGATGTGGCAGAGTTAAAGATGTTAAGAGTTGCACTGATTGTGACGAGGGTGGACAGGATTAGGAATAAGTATATTAGAGGGTCAGCCCATGTTGGAAGGTTTGGAGACAAAGCCAGAGAGGCAAGATTACGTTGGTTTGGACATGTGCTGAAGAGGGATGCTGAGTATATTGGGAAAAAGATGCTAAGGATGAAGCTATCAGGTAACAGGAAAAGAGGAAGGCCTATGATAATGTTTATGGATGTGGCGAGAGAGGACATGCAGGTGGTTGGTGTGACAGAGAAGATGCAGAGGACAGGAAGAAATGGAAACAGGTGATTCGCTGTGGCGACCCCTAACGGGAACAGCCGATAAAAGATGATGACTCTACAATGTGTGCCCAAAATGTCTGCTCTCATTGTCACAGGATCACTTACTGGAGACTGAGAATGTTTTTTTGGATTTTACCAATAATCTAGGTCCGTACCCTTTGAATGTGTTATGGTAGTAGAAAATATAAAGTTGTGAAATGTCAGCCTTGTGTGAATTTTAATCTGGAGCAACTATTGTTTGGAATACTGCAAGTAACAGGAAAATTATCAAGTAATCCTTGGGTGAAAGCATAC